>NW_007737415.1:6439-7137 GCF_000696425.1 Galeopterus variegatus | reverse complement strand
GCTGCTGACCCGCCTGCTGCACACTCGCCACCCACCGCAGGCCTGTATCATCCACCCTCTGTTCCAACTTCCTTTTCCTGCCACTTGCCCACTCCCTCAGCTTAGCCCACGGTCCACACGCTCACACCGACCATTCTCCTCCTCTTCTTTCTGCAATGCTTGTGAATCTTGAGAAGTGATGCACTCAGCGTCCCTGGCATGTTGTTCTCCCTCCTGGCCTCATGCTCCGTGAACCGCAGGCTGCTCCGATCCACCTCACTGACATGGATTCGCCGTCTCAACACTGGGAGACTGATCATCAGCTTTTGACTCTATGGAACGTTCAAAGCAGAAAATCTCTTAGGACTGGCTATGTAATGCTCTGTAACGAGCAGTCCTGAGCATCTTCTTCCATCCAAGCATTGTATGTAGAACCTTCTGCCAAGTTACTTAACTCTCTCATGATCACATTAATTGTCTGCCTAGCTCAACTTTTCTAATAAAGTTGATGTTATCCTGCAATCCTATGTTTTGTTTTCTGTTTTCTTGCTTGGGTGGTGGAGTTCTGTTTTCTTGCTTGATGGTTGGTGGTCAGCTGGGTGGTCATCTGTGTGGGCTGGGTGTTTGGTTGTTCAGTGATTTGGCTGGTCCCTCGGTAGACTGGTTGGATGGTTTATAGCAGTTCTTTTCATCGCTTTAATTTGGATTTACATTTTATG
>NW_007737415.1:4106-4704 GCF_000696425.1 Galeopterus variegatus | reverse complement strand
ATGGGCTCATACAGCTCTGGGAGAACCAGAAGTGCTTTCCACTGTGGCCCGCTTCTCAGCAAGAGATGGAAAGGTGCTTCTGGTCAGTTCACCCGCCCATGTGACAGAGACGTGTGATCTTCCTGGAGGATGAGTCGGAAATTCACAGGACTTTCATTGGTGGAGTATTCATTTTTGAAAATTCATTGTTAAAATCTCTGGCAAGAGGATGGCAAGCTGGTACTGACCTGAACGGCCCCTAATACGCCTCTGCGAATTCTTTAATGTTGCCATCTGAAAAACCTCTTACTTGCGCACCATAAAAAGCTGCAGTCATCTGAATGGTGGGGTTTTCATTGGAGGAACTTCATTGCTTCTCCCTTCCCACGTGCTTAACGTCATGGATAGTGGGNTATAAGAAGTCGGGTTTATTGAGCTCTTACTTCCTTTCTCGAAAACATAAGGAATTCCTTCCGAAGAACCAAAGGAAAGGTTCAGTGTGAAAAACAACACTAGGGGGAATACAACATAGAACACATGGAGCGGAGAAGAGAATGACACACTTAGCAGAACGTTCTGGAAATCTTTCCCATGGATATTGAAAACATCTATGGAAACA
>NW_007737415.1:0-216 GCF_000696425.1 Galeopterus variegatus | reverse complement strand
TTGCTGTGGGTGTGGCTGCTGCCAGCCTTGCTGCTGCTGCTGACCCGCCTGCTGCACACTCACCACCCACCGCAGGCCTGTATCATCCACCCTCTGCTCCAACTTCCTTTTCCTGGCACTCGCCCACTCCCTCAGCTTAGCCCACGGTCCACACCCTCACACCGACCATTCTCCTCCTCTTCTTTCTGCAATGCTTGTGAATCTTGAGAAGTGATG
>NW_007737414.1:52096-53410 GCF_000696425.1 Galeopterus variegatus | reverse complement strand
GAATATCTGCCATAATGATCACAGAAAATGTGGCCTTAGAATGTCAGGTTACAATGTCCATGTCTGTGAAAGCAGCTGTTTCTTGAGCAGTCCTTCATTCTGTACTTCACCTTAAGGCTTTAGAAGCAAATTTGGTTATTTTAAAAACATAAAAGTTGTTAAGACCAACCAATGGTACTATTTTATCCTGCACTCAGAATTTTAACTTAGGAAAGTGTCTGTACCTCCACCCTACCTTTCCTCAGACCCATTCTAAGTTACTAGGAACATGGCTGCTGTGGATCACACATTCCCCCAAATTAAGTGAAACTTGACCCCCATCATAACAGTATTAAGAGGGTGGGAAATTTGATTATGGTATTTGAAAGGTGGGGTTTTTAAGATATGATTGGAAAGTTAGGACAGTGCTCTTGTGAATTAACTAATGCATTCATTGAGTAATTGGTTAATGGTTTAATGATTTATCAGAGAGTGTTTCTGATGGCTTTATAAGGAGAGCAAGTGAGCACATTAGCTCTCTTGCTCACGCCATGCTCATGTCACTATGTGACACGCTGCCTTGCCTGTAGAGACCTGTAGAGAGTTCCCAACCAAAGAAGGCCTTCACCAGATATGTCCCCTGGACCTTGGACTTCCCAGCCTCCAAAACTGTAAGAAATAAATTTTCATTCTTTATAAATTACCCAGTTTCAGGTATTTTCTTATAAGCAACAGAAAACAAACTAACACAGTAGATCACAGTAAATTTACAGGTAGAATAACACTCTCTGTGTATGAATTAGTCCATCGTACCAGAGCATTACCACCACTACATGGTACTTCTCAGAGTCCTTCTGCACATACTCAATCCTGCACACCTTTTAATTGGNCACATTAGCCCTCTTGCTCATGCCATGCTCACTATGTGACACCCTGCCTTGCCTGTAGAGATCTGAAGAGTGTTCCCTACCAAAGAAAGCCTTCACCAGATATGTCCCCTGGATCTTGGACTTCCCAGCCTCCAAAACTGTAAGAAATAAATTTTCATTCTTTATAAATTACCCAGTTTCAGGTATTTTCTTATAAGCAACAGAAAACAAACTAACACAGTAGATCACAGTAAATTTACAGGTAGAATAATACTCTCTGTGTATGAATTAGTCCATCGTACCAGAGCATTACCACCACTACATGGTACTTCTCAGAGTCCTTCTGCACATACTCAATCCTGCACACCTTTTAATTGGATTAGCACCTACCCAAGAATAAACTCACACATCAGGAATCACTTCTACCTCCCATTTCCCTTTGAGTTACTAAGTTAGCAAGACTCAC
>NW_007737414.1:49230-51096 GCF_000696425.1 Galeopterus variegatus | reverse complement strand
ATTTCCCTTTGAGTTACTAAGTTAGCAAGACTCACCTAGAGTAGACAGATTTACATTTTGTCTACAGCAAGAATAGAATGTAGACCAAGTAGGCTGTAGATGCACCAATCTAGATAAATTAAACAGTAAACTTTTGAGGATTTTTTTAACCACACCCAAATGGGGCACCATTTTTATTGTATTGATCACATTTGAAGTCATGCCCAGTACAATGACATTTACTTGAACAGTGCTTATTTGGTTGATCTACTGTAGGCACTGATTTAAGCTACTAAATATAGAGTCAAAGAATATAATATTAGTGAGAAGATGCTGGAAGCAAACAAAAGTTTCAAATCATATTATCAACCAATGGTTTAGGGAGAGAGTATCCTATTGTCAAAGATCAGAATTTAAGCTTCAGATAATTCAAACTAGTTTGTCTTTTGGTTAAGATGAGGGCACAAAAATCTTTTGTTAGAGATATTTTATCCTTTGAACATCAGAAAATTAATACTAGAGTCCCTGGAGTACATTTTGGATAGGAAAAGGGACTATTTGAATACAAACATTATTAACTATCAAATAATGCACACTGATGAAAAATTTAGAGTTGTATTAAGACACTAATCAAAGATTCTGATTAGAATTTTATTTTCAAAAATACATCTATGTGTGAACATCTTTTGACACTTTATAAGTAATAGAGTTTATCAACATTCTATGGTCATAGACAACAATTGAATTCTTTTTTATCTGCTGAAATTATATATTTTATATGAAATCTAGGTTGACAAACATGTCTATATAGAAAATTCCTTAGGAAACAATCTTCAGTTATAACAAGAGTACCTCCAAATTTACATTTATTTATTTGAACTTAGTTGTGAGTTCTTCCAGTGACTAATACACTTAGCACAATTACACACACACTGTGAACAACATCATATCAGTTTTCGTAATATAGTTGCATCTATATGGTAAAGTGTGCTTAGTAATCAGACTCTATTCACAGTGCAAAGCATCACTCTGTTACATTGCATCTTTTAGTGAACGTGAGAGTTGCTTTCAGAATGTGCCTTTTGAGCTAGAGTTTTTATGCTTAGTCATTTAAATAGGAACCCACATACCACAACAATATTTATTGCAGTTTTACTGCCCCAAGTTTGCCTTGATGATTGCTTTGTTGACAGCCTCTTTCACATCCTTATTCCTCAGACTGTAGATCATGGGATTCAGCATAGGGATCACTGTGGTGTAAAACACAGCCACCATTTTCCCCTGCTCCACAGACTCCTCAGTGGGTCACCGGAGATATATGAATATGAGGGTCCCATAAAACATGGAAACAGCTGTCAAGTGGGACCCACAGGTGGAGAATGCCTTCCTCCGCCCCTCAGCAGAGTGCATGCGCAGCACAGCTACTACAATGAGGGTGTAGGAGACGAGCACCACTGAGAGGGAGTAAGTGAAGTTAATTCCAGCAATGACAATCATGGTATATTCTTTGACGTGCTTTCCCCCACAGGCAATTTTGATGAGAGGAGGATCTGCACAGTAGAAGTGGTTGATTTCAAAGTTTCCACAGAAGTACAAGCCATAAGTCCACAGTGTGCACACTAGACTGACAGAGAATCCATAGGTATAAGGCACGGAGATGAGCCGAATACACACCATCCTGGACATTTTACTGCCATAAAGCAAAAGGTTGCAGATGGCCATGTAGCGATCAAAGGCCATCACTGCCAAGATATAGACCTCCACGTGGACAAGGGCAATGAAAAAGTAGCACTGCACCAAACACCCCACATAAGAAATGGTTTTTGTCTCTGATAATAAGTTTTCCAGCATTTTGGGGGTAACATTGGAGGAGAACCACACATCCAC
>NW_007737414.1:46194-48362 GCF_000696425.1 Galeopterus variegatus | reverse complement strand
CACCTCGCTCAGCCAGTGAGCGGCCGGTCTGTATGTGGGATCCGAACCCTCGGCGGGAGCGCTGCCGCACTTCCCAAGCAGCACACTGTAGCAGTGCGCCACCGGGCCGGCCCCTGGAGTTTTAATTGTGATCTAAGTTCTCTCTTACCATAGATTTCGGTGATTGCAGGTCACCTTCTTTGGCTCATTTTAAGTGTGAAAATAGACATAGGATAACTACAAATTCTGTTCGTGAAATACTCATAGAGCTAAGGTCAGAGATTTCCCTATGTAAAAACATTTGACTTCAATTGTTGTATCCGTAGTTCTGTCATTAACAAAATGGTACTACTATATTGTTTTAAGTATAAAATATGTAAAATAAAGCATCAAAGCTTCTAAGATACATAAACTAATACTATTTTTCCAATTTTGTTTCAGTTACAGTGAAATGTATTTCTCTTCCTGTACATGTAATGATTAGATCTGTGGTAGTAGATTTTGTTTATTTACCTAAAAATCAAACTTCCTGGCTTAGTAGTTATACATAACTGATATTCAGGAAGAGTCATACCTGTGATTTTTTTTAAGTGTCCTGATCTCTGGGTCAGCTTTTTATCATAAAATATTCCAATATAATTAAAATTTTCTAAGAAAGATTTTTCTTTTTTTTTTTACATAACATTTACATTTTATTAGGTATTGTTTTTTTAAATTTTATTTTGTCAATATACAATGTAGTTAGTTATTGTGTCCCATCACCAAAACCTCCCTCCCTCCTCCCTCTCCGACCTCCCACCCAGATGTGTCCCCTCCATTTTCTCGTTGTAAGAGCTTCAAAAAAAAAATAAAAGTTGAGGTTGTTAAATCTTCCTCTCCCCCCCACCCCCGGTTTTGTTGTTGTTGTTGTTGTTGTTGGTGTTGTTGATGTTGTTGTTGTTGCTGTTTGTTTGTTTTTGTGTGAGTGTGTGTGAGAGTGTGTGTGTGTATGTATGTGTGTACCATCTCATCCCAGTTAGGATGGCCAAAATCCAAAAGACGCTGAAAGATAAATGCTGACGTGGTTGCGGANAAAAAAAAAAAACCTTCCCAGTGATATAAAACCACAAAATCAAACATTCTAACAGCAAATGTGTCTATGAATAAGGCCTTAGTTTTCCTTTAAAAACAGGTGTTAAAGACTTGACTGCATTAATCTGTATTGCAAATAATGCATAATTTGCAGACCTACCTTTAGCAGACAGAACAGCAAATGGTACTTTTTTACTCTTTATAATGGAGTCTTGAACATTGGGAATATTGGGAACATCTCCCAAAGGATATATCCAGGTAATTATGAGAAAAATAACTATCACAATTTTAGAAACTTCTCACAGGTAGGAGAAGTTAAGGAGTGCTGATGAGAAGAATAATNTTTATAAGAAAACTTTTGTTGAGTGTTCACTAAATCTTTTGCATGTACAGGTCCTATGATACAGATTCTATTAGCATGCCCATTTCACAAGGAGGATGCTAAAACACACAGATTGAGAAGGTCTCCCCACGTCAGACATCTACTAATTGGCAGGATTGAGATGCAAACCTATTCATTTCCCTTCAGTGTTGTAGCCTTAATAACCTTCTATTTGCTTGTTTGGTAACCTATTGTATCACTATATTTCTTTTTATTTAAAATTCAATTTGATGATTTTCTGAGTCAGAGAGAGTTATCCTTTTAATAGTTTATCCTTGATGGACTAGAAGCCCTTTATGGCCCCAGAACAGGCTGGACTGAAGAGAGAGAAGACCACTGCTTCTTTCTACCCCTCCAAGTTCAGGTGATCCCATTGATCTAAGATCAGATGACAGTGGCTTCGGGGAGAAAACCAGTTTGTTACATAGATGTGTATTATCTATCAAAAATATTAAGAAGACAGAACATGCAACTTACAACTAAGAAACTAAATTCATTTCTATTAACATTTCATGCCCCATGAAGAAAAACAGTAAAGGCATAAATTACAGAAGAGTTCATTCCCACGGACTCAATATCTCAAATGCCATTTATACACATTTTAAAACAATAATGGAAAAGTCCATAGTTTTTATCTAAAGAAGAGTGAAAAGACAAAACATGAGAAATAAAGTCTTGTAAATCTCCATCATAAGCTGATTCTTACAAAGTTTCAAACAAACTATGGAGGAAATAA
>NW_007737414.1:10548-44496 GCF_000696425.1 Galeopterus variegatus | reverse complement strand
AAGTAGACACACCTGGAATCAAACTTTGGCTCTAACCGTTTAACCATGTGACTGTATTAGTTCGTTTCTGTTGCTTATAACAAAATACTCTGAACAGGGTGATTTATAAGAAAACAAAATTTACTGCTTACAGTTTCGGCAGCTAGGGACTCCAAAGTCCAAGGAGCACATCTGGTGAGGGTCTTGGTGGTGACGACAGTGACACAGGGTATCACACTGTGAAATGGTGGAGCAGAGAGAGAGCAGAGAGACCAACCTCTACATTCACTCTCCTTTTAAAGCTCCCAGAACCACCTCCATGACTGCCATTATTAATCATTCACTACTTCATGGTCCTACAATCTAGTCAACTCTTCAAGGCTCCACCTTTCAATTACCATAATGGGATTTCCCACCCTCTTAACAGTCACCGTGGGGGCCAACTTTCTAATACAAGAAACTTCGGGGACACAATTCAAGCTTTAGGGAGTTTGGGAGGGACATAATTCAATCCACTACAGTGACCTTGGGTAAATGATATATTTACCCAGCATACCCTGGCCTCTGTATACTCATCCGTAGAAAGCAGAAACTACCATCTAACGGTGTGGTTGTGACGATCTCAGATACTACAGAGAAAGCTCTCTTCTCAACACCTATAGCAGATAAAAAACTAAAAAAAATGGCGTTATTTTTGCAGTTTTCATTTCCAAACACATTACAAGTATTATCTCACCACCTCTATGGGATTGTGACTAATATTACCATTATTTTGAAGACTAAAAACATGCATATGTAAAATAACTATGAGGTTAGGTTTTCAACCAATTTTAAATACCTAATAAGTTGGAGAAAAAACAAAGGTTGTTCATAAACTTTAAACTATATACTACCTCAATTTAGTCTGAAAAAATATGTACACAATTTTATGCAGGCGAAATTTTTTTTCTGTATCATTTAATGCCCAACTACCGAGAAATCCTGAGTTTCTGTTTATTACAGGGGCTACTCCACTCCCGTCTGAGGCTCCCCCAAATTTGATATCAAATTCACAGCTCTGGCTGCCTGCCCCCAGACAAAAAAATAAAGAACCCAAAAGTCAAATGTTGGTGAAAATGGAACTCAGCTTTTATTCAGGAATGCACACGACATGAGGAGAGATGTTAGGCTGACTCGTTTCTCTGGTACACCTGAAGGAGAGTGGCCAGGCTAAAGCCCTCTCAAAGACTCAGGTCTACTGAAGGGTTTTTAAAGAGCAGGTGAAAGAATGGAATATGGGAAATGAAAAGCAGGAGGGAAGGGCATGTAGCAGAAGGCTTCATGCAAGGTCTCAGGTTCAGGTCTTCCCAAGACTCCGTCTGGTTTCTGCTCCCATCATTATCTCAGGGTCTGGGTGGTATGTGCAAGTCTGCAGCTTCACGCTGGCTGGAAAACAACTTTACATTCATGTATATAATGTCATTATGCCCCGTAACCAATGTCCAAAATATAAAATAACTATGGAAAAAGAGGAAACTCAGAGAAATGCATGCCAAGAAAAAAACTGTTTTTTAAAATTTGCCGACGGCCTATGCGGTTTTAGGTCCCAACATGGCTTCAGTCCTGTTCAGTCCAACATATCCACCTACCATAGAATGTCAAAAGACAAAATTACAACTAATTTTGTTCAAAGATCTTAAATGGCCTTTATTTGCAATTCTAGAATCGGTCAACACCTCATTCTATAAAGTAGAATGTACGTTCTGATGAGCTGAGCAGAGGAGGCTGGCAGACACAGAAAACAAAAAGCAGGTTGCTTGCTTTAAAGTTACTTTCCCCATAAAGGTGAAAGCAAAAGGGACTTCCCTACCATGCCGGCTAAAACTAGCTTGTTGGAAGATCTGTTTATTTTCTCTCACTTTCCTAATATCTTGGGAGGTCAGTTAACCAGCTTAGTTTCAGCTTGGTGACACGGAACTTTAGTATAAGTGACTCCATTTAGGTTTGGTCTGTTGGGCTTAGTGCAGGAGCTCAGTCCTAACCAACAGCCTCCTGTAAATTTTATTTAATAGCTGAAAGGCCAAGGAACTTTTACTTAATGTACCATAACTCAAGAACATGTAGATTGGAAAAGAAGAAAGTGTGTGTGTGTGTGCGTGGATGTGTGTGTGTGTGTGTGTGTGTGTGTGTGTGTGTGTGTGTGTGTGTGTGTGTGTGAGACTGGGACAGAGTGAGAAGTAGAGACAGAAAGATAACTTGGCTTCATAGATGTTGGAGATGTTTAACTATGATTAAATTGATAGATATAGAAATAACTGTAACAACACTATTCTTAAAAACATTTTACAGGAATATCTTGAATTTCAGCAAACAGAAAAATTACTTTAAGCTCTGCCAAATAATGGAGACTCATGGGAATTATGAGCCAGAAAAGACCATGGAGATCAGATGCCACACCTAAAAAAGTAACTGGATGAGTGACAAAAAGTGGCTTGTCCACGGTCACCCAGAAAATTCATTTGAAATTTGGGAGCTCAAATCAAATACATGATTTAACCCCTGACCTTGACATCATTATTCCTCATGTAACATTGAAGTGACTCTCCACAAAAGTAAAAATGGAAAGCATTTCAGCTCTGATAATAAAAGGTACCAAAGATAATCCAAAGATGGCTACCAATAAACTACAAGTATTAAAATGCTTTCAGAACATATTTCAAATTTCTTAGCAGTATCATCTAATTTGGCATATCAAGTATTCCTCAAAAATGACAAATAAATGTCCATTGCCAAAATAAATTACTTCTAAATAACCAGAAAATAAATCTTATGTAAGTTAGAATTGAAAATATTTATGAATTTTAGGTTTTACATCTATAGGCAAATTAATATTAGAATTGTCTTAATCAGCAATTTGCTTATATATGCAAGTGAATTTAAAGAATTGACCATGATGTATAGGTATGTATGTGAAATTAGTTTATATGCATTTCTAATTTTCCTAGAAGAAAATAAAAACTCAATAATGGACAAAGGACAATGTTCTCTCAGTGCTTCAATACTGTCTTATATTTGAAGATTAATTTGAAGATTAACTTTGAAGATTAATTTGTAATTACTTCATCTACATATTTTCTGCACCAAAATAATAGGTGATTCATTTATTTATTTGTTTGTCTGAAGACATAGACTTTAATGAAGTAAAGTGTTGCCTTATATTTGTACTTCATGAAATGTGGTACTAGAGAGATAACAAATTATGTAAATATTATTATGCAGGAAATTTTGTTATTGTTAACAACAAATAGGCCATTCTAAATATTTTCTTTCAAATTCAAAAATTATCTAAAATATATAAGGACCGTATCTTATTCCCAGATGCACAAAATATTCCACATGAACATCAATTTAATTTACCAGTGGAAATCTGAAGAACTCTGCTTGTGCAATGACACATCCACCCATTAATTCTACCCACTCTGGTCAGACAGAAGACACTGGCAAGGGCTCATGAGAAATGTAAAGTCTTTTCAATGGAAACCTTAGAGTTAAAACATGGAAGTTATTGTCTCTTAAGAAACACACACACACACACACAAACACACACACACACGCAAAGAAAAATTGATTAAATATAATAGTATTGCTATTTTCAATGTAGTAGTCCTTGAACAGATCCAACCTCACAAAATGAAGGAACCATTAAACAATAAGCAGTCTCATAACTGTTAGTGACACTACCATTTTTATGTCCTCATACTAGGAAACTAAATAAAATATGTTGCTATGTTTTTCTGCCTCAAATTCGGATCTGAATATGAAAATAATTATTTCCCAAATTTATCTACTGCACTTTTGAATAAGAAAAAAAAGTGTTTCGGGCCGGCCCGGTGGCACACTGGATAAGTGCGCCGCTTGGGAAGCGTGGCGGCGCTCCCGCCCGAGGGTTCGGATCCCACATACAGACCAGTTCCCGCTCACTGGCTGAGAGAGGCGTGGGAGCGACACCGAGGGTTGCAATCCCGTTGCCAGTCCCCGGTCCGGTGCGGGGGCAACACTGAGGGTTGCGATCCATTGCCGGACATGGAAAAAGACAAAAGACAAAAAAAAAAAAAAAAGTGTTTGTTTCTTCCTAAGTATTTGAACAATTTCAATTAGTGCATCTATGAACACTGATACAATTCACCTTTTCAATTAATTAATGAATTTATTTTTAGTTATTCTTTATTATTTACATCAACAGGAATGGGTCAGTCTACTTTATTTTTTATTATTTGCATTGCTTTATTTTTCCTATGTAACTGCCAAAAAAGTCTTAGATTAATGTTTCTGTGTACAGGAAAATAATGTCACCAAACAAACAATAGAAGGCAAAATTAACTCAATATTATTTTATTTTGTTGAACATGTTCTACTGATCACTTTGCTCATGGCTTCTTTCACGTCTTTGTTCCTCAGACTGTAGACCATGGGATTCAACATGGGGATCACAGTGGTATAGAACATGGCTACCATCTTACCCTGCTCCACGGACTCCTCTGTTGGACGTCTGAGATACATAAAGATCACAGTCCCATAAAATATGATGACTGCTGTCAGATGGGACCCACAGGTGGAAAAGGCCTTCTGCCTCCCTTCCACTGAGTGCATCCGTAAAATGGCAACGAGAATGAAGAGATAAGAGATGATAATTACAGTCAGGGAATATGTTAAGTTAATGCCTGCAAGTATTATCATTGTATATTCTTTTACAAAAGTCCCAGCGCAGGCCATTTTGATGAGAGGTGGGTCTGCACAGTAGAAGCAGTTGATCTCAATTTTCCCACAAAAGTACAAGCCATAAGTCCATAATGTTGCTGCTAGACTTGTCAGAAACCCATATATGTAAGGGAAAGAGATTAGTCGAATACAGACAACCCTTGTCATTTTGCTCCCATAAAGCAGAGGGTTCCCAATTGCCATGTATCTGTCAAAGGCCATTACAGCAAGAATAAAAATTTCCACATGGACAAGGGCAATGAAGAAGAAACACTGCACTAAACAACCGGCATAAGAAATTGTTTTAGTCTCTGATAACAGGTTTTCCAACATTTTAGGGGTGACATTGGAAGAAAACCACACATCAACAAATGACAGATGACTGAGAAAAAAGTACATGGGGCTGTTAAGCTGTGGACTGACTTTAATTAACATGATCATGCTGATATTGCCCATCAGGGTGATAATGTAGACAACAAGAAAAGTTATGAAGAGCACTTGCCATTCCCGATGACCGGTTAATCCCAAAAGAATGAATTCTGTCACATCTGTGAAATTGAGCATGTTCTCAATTCTAAGTCAATATAAGTTAGAAATCTCTGTGACAACGACAATAAAATAAGTGCAAAAATTAGGCATCGTTTATTTATTAATTTATATCTTTATCCACACCCCTTTTCACCTTTTTGTTGGTTCCTTTAATAAATATCTATGACTGCACTTTGTCATTCTTTTTTTTTTTTACTTTGACATTCTTTACAGCAAAGTTTTTCTGAGCACCTGCTATGTAAAGAGACCCTCTAACGGTTATTATGATAAATAAATAGATGCTATTATGTAACAGTTATACAAAGTATTGTCACTGAAACATGCCAATATTAAGTACTGTGATTAGTCACATGTCCAAGACTACTTCTTAAATATCCTTTGTTTCCAGTGCTGGCATGTTTGGTCATTTTGTATTTCTAAGCTAATTATGAGTGGTTATAGTTATCTTTTTAACAGAACTCAAAAAGAAAATATTTTATCCCATATCTTTTTTTCCTTATAATTATATTCTCCATGATTAGAAATGAAAACCACTTAACCAAATAATGTATCAGCCATAATTGTCAGATAAAACATATTTTTCATCTAATCTGACACTTGCACTCATTTAAATTTAAGAATAGCAAACTAATAAAAATAGCATCAAAGTCAAGTATAAAGGGTGAACCATTTATACACATTCATACATTAGGCACCTTCCCCAGATATGAGCTCCCTTCCAAATCTAACATGCAATTATAATCTACCAGATATCATCTATTGCTATGTTCTGTGGATTCAAAGATGAGTAAAACAAGGAGATTAATGACAATATTTATAGAGGTATTAGTATAAATAAATACTTTCTAAAATGGGCATATACTTTTATAGAGTTACAATGGTTCAAAAATTGGGAAAATAGTTGTCTTTTCTTTGGTATTTAGTGGAATTCTAGGAAGTCTTCCTGGATATTTTGACAATTTATCCTCAAATATTAAATATATCATATGAATATTTTTCTAGACAATGTTTCCCAAATTTTATTTCTAGGACAACACTAGTGACTTACATGATGTTAATAAATATTATGAGGGAAAATCCACAGTGTTTTGACATCAAATAATAATGGCAAACCTTCACGTTGTATCCAATCTTGTAGAGATACACAGTCTGCTTAGTAAGGTCCCACTGTGGAGAGTTCTGTGGGAAAGAACTCTGTCATAGTTATTCTATCCAGCATTTACTTTAATATACACACACATATATATGAATGTTTATTAACACCAGTGAACATTCACATTCTATAGAATGTGGAGCTCAAGTCTATCCAATAAGAATCTGGAGATAGCTTTTCAGCAAAGCAATAAATTTGTTGAAGATGGTATTTTGTCATGTCTTCCAATGGCTAAATATCATCTCTAGGGCAACTGATTACCCTTATTTTAGCCTGCAGGATTACACTGCATTCAACTTTTTGATGAAACCTGTTCATAATTATCACTGGTTAGTCACCAAGAAGGACAGAGACCAGGCAAGAACGTAAACCTCATTGCACAATAAAAATAAAATTACTCATCCGCAATGGTAATCCATAATCTTTCATCCACCCAAATTAGAAAAAAAAAAAATTTCTACAGATAAAAGTGAAAGCTACCATCAAAATAGATTAGACTAACTCTACCTGACTCCAAAGTCTCAGGGTAATTAATTAATATTTGAGGCATTAACTAGAGGGTAAATAAAAAAGAAAAGGAAAAAGTAATACAGAAAGCTGTCTAAAATTTGTATAAAATAACTTAGAATATATTTATGTGTAGGCTGTAAAATCTGGTACAGATTTGTTAAAATTGTCCAAAAGATCCTTAGATTCATACCTGAACAGAAATTACAAACATGTCAGCATATCATATCTGTTATCTGATTCAACAGTATATGCCTGTGGCTGCCTGATTTTTTCACCGTTTTTGTAATTTTCAAAGATTAGCTATAGAGGAATTCTTATTTGAAAAGCTAGATCAGATTGAGTGATACCAAGGATGATTTACCACAAACAAAAATATAGAAGACGATGTTGTTAGTACTTCCCAAAATCTAAATACAAGAAAACCTGAGGGGTGGATAGCCAGGTGATGGGTAGTGACAGCAAAAGCACAGGAAAACTACAGTGACTAGATCTGACCCTCGGAGTGTCAGGTCTGCAAAGAAGTAGAGGGTGTGGGATCTCAAGAGCATTTAGAGGATTTTCTCACCATTTAAAGGGAAAAATATATGCATAACCTTCCCTTATTGTAGCACTCTATTTCAAATTAGATTACTAATAAATATGGATTTTTTTCCAGACCAAGTATGAAACAAGATTAAGTATTCATTCCACTTAAGAGTTCTGTTTCGATTATCAGACCTTGGTTGAATCCTGTCTCCATGACTTATTTTCTGAACTTGAACATGTTTTACTCTTGTTTTGTTTTGCTTTTAATTTTTCTTTCCTAAAATTTTATTTAACTGGATACTAATAATAGTATCCACTTCACTGTGTGGAATTTTTTTTTAAATGACATATTAACACATAATAAAAATGCAAATAGTACCTATCAAATGCACTTCATTAATCATTTGTAATAATCAAATGATCTAATCTCTGCTAAAAAATTGTCACTCTCTCCTTTGTGTCTCTCTTACACACATGCACACAACATATATGAAATAATTAATGCATTCCTATAAAGAATAAAAGAAAATAAAATCTAAGATGCAAGCTTCATATGACAGTTACAGACAGATGCATTTTTCACCAACCTGAGATTGAAGAAGAGTATTCCAGGAAGAATGCAGAGTTGAAAAGTGAATGCTATTTAAGAGAATGGTAAATAACAAATCTGATGCATAAAAAAACTGGAGAAAACCAAATGAGAAGTCTTTCTTAAGTGTTTGCCATATAATACAAAGAGCAATTAAGAATTTCCCCCTAGAAATCACCCTGGGGGAATGAAGCACATCTCTAGAGGAAGAGACAACTGTTGAGAGGGTTTTTTGTTGTTGTTGTTTTGTTTTAAGTGAAAAGTAATTTTATTCCATAATCAAAAAAAAAAAAAATCCATATTATAATCTCAGAACTAATTTCTCCCAACTTCCCCCTACCAAATATTAAAATGTAAATTATGCAGAAGGATCTGCTTATTTTTCTTTGCAGCAGGTCCTGAGAAGTCCCATGGTAAGATATACCAGTTGGCACTTATTTTATCATAATAAATTTTACCCAGTAGGGATGATTTTTCAAGTTTCAGTGCATGGGTTATGGAAATTTTCCATCATGCATTTTCCTGCTGTAATTATAGGGCCTCTATGTGCTTGTGATAATTGGAACTAAGATCAAAGCCACAGGATTGTAAAGCCTCCTCCCCAGTGTCCACCAGGTTTTGAAGGAAAAAAATGGTGGTTGTAATAGCCCTGAAGTGATTATTTTCCTGGTCAGATAAGTAGACCTCATTGTCTCCAAGTTAACAATACATGCAGATAAGATTTTTTTTTAAAGCACAATGTAACAACTTGACTTTGCCACACAAAGTCTGCAACCTACCATGGATTTGGGCATCGATCATATTAAAGAAAAGAAGTTCTAATTCTTTAAAACTGTCAAAACATGAAGGCCTTCAGTACCAGAGCTCTTAACTGACCCAGCATATTATATGCACTCAGATATAAGTGCATATAATAAGATATAAGTGACAACAGTCACAGGTCAAGTGGTCAAGTTTTTATAGTGTTTGACACCAAGACCCTGAAGCTCCCATTTGCTAGTGGAAAAAAACCCCAATAGTTCCTGTCATCAGGTGTGTGTGCAAGAGAAGAGGAAGTTGTAGAAAACACCCCAAGGATCTTGCCAGACATTCTCTGTTCCCAGCTAGGGATTTATTTTTTCCCTATTTTCTTTTTCTTTCTTTCCTTTAAAAAAAAAAAAATCTGGTTTCCTCTGAATGGACTCTTAAATTCTGGAATTTAGTCATCATTGAAGACTCTAAATGAGAGACTGGCTCAGTCTTCAGTGACTTTAAAAGCAACCTGAGTATCCCATTCTGAAATGACACTAACTTATAAAATTGAGAGTGGTTAAGTAGATGAGCTACCATGCAGCAAAATCCTAGCAAGTAGGAGAATTGCAATTCATAGCTAGGGGAGGAAACTGCAGCCAGCCCCTGAACTCCCCAGTGTCCTAAGCTGAAGACAAGGCACCCTTCTAGTGATTTGCTCAGTTTAGTCACTTCACACAAGAAAACAGACCTTCCCCAACCACACCCACCTGCAGGGTTACTTCAGATAACCAGCTTCTCATGTGAGGATCCCAGGCCCTGGTATTACAGAAGAGAAGTTCTCCTTTAAGCTGATTCAGGCCAGATTTTCATGTTTAGCATAATCCATTGCACTGTTATAAGGTCCCTAACATTTAAGACATTTGGATGAAGTAAGAAAAAAAAATCACAAAGCAGTACAAGGACCTTCCAGAAGCATCAGCAGCCGAAACTCATCACACATTATTTTCATTCGAATTTTAGTGTTATTGATCAGTGTCTTAAGAAGTAGGAAGGAGGGCTGGCTGAATAGTTCAGTTGGTTAGAGCGTGGTGCTGATAACTCTAAGGTCCAGGGCTCCATCCTCATACCAGCCAGCCAGCTGCCAAAAGTAAAAGTAAGAAGGAAACAAGTTTTCCTGTTTCTGAGACAGCAACTGAGGCCAGATGAACTGGTTTGCCCAAGGAGTTCTTATTCCCTGATACTCCGTTATGAAATGTTTCTCCTGCCTTCTTTCAAAGCAACAGGAGAAATGAAGGACGGGAAAGTCTGAAAGCTAATAGTGCATCATCCAGAAGGCTTTTATATAAATATGAAGCTCTGTGTAATGTGAGGTTACAATGAAACGCACTTCCTCTCACCAACACTTAGTGCTTTTGAAAAGTCTTCTATCTCCAGGGAAATGAAAATCATCAGGAGTTCTCTGATGATGCCCTCATATGAAACCATATAAAGAAGAATGAAAGGTACAGGCAGTGGCTTCTAACTTACAGTTAACATTTTTTCTTCCATTGGGGAAGACAAAGAAGATAACTAAGATCTAGTGAGCACCTTGTTACTCTTCTCTCTGTGTAACGGAGACAGAGACGCAAAGGATTACTCAAAGTATCAGGAATGTGTAGTTCTCAGACCCCCAGAGGGTCTGTATCCCACAGAAAAGTGGAAACAGCCCCCATTCAGAGTTAGCTTCTGTTTTTTATTGTGAAGACAAGGAAGTTTCACAAGAAAATTCAGTTGATAAAATCATTACAAAGGACACAAGGACATGGGCAGTGTTGCAAAAGTTATCTATAGCTTAAGCATTGGAACGTAGTAACATCAGGAAAATTAGCAATGTGGCATTGCAAAGCACAATTAGTGAAAAGCTAAGTTGGTAAAACTGGCTTATTAGCTAAAGTATAACCTCTCCTTAAGCAAAAGTTACATTCTTATGATAAAATCTAAGTACAATTATCTCTAAAGTTTCTCCCAACAGACAACTCACACCTAGCAAATATTTTTTTCACATCTTTTCCTTCAGTGATTCTTAAAATCTCTTAACAGTATCAGTATGACGACCACCTGTTATCATTAAAGTGTACAATCCCACACCTGAGCAGTGATTAGAGTTGATTGATGGGCTTTTGCCCTCTGGTTATAGGCCGTGGCCTCCTACTCAAGGGCTTTTGCCCCACAATTTATTTACGTAAAAACTCTATTCTAAAAATCAAATGAGAATCAACATTATTTAATCAGAATTGATTAAATGGGCTTTTGCTCTCTCTCTGTAGACTTTGGTCTCTTATCCAAGGGCTTTTGCCATCTATTTATTTACCTGAAATTCTTATTCTAAAATCAAATGAGCATCAAGATTTCTAACCCACTACAGCACCTCTTAGGAACTTTCATATCCCAAGTTACCTCATTTAATCCTCACCACAAGCCCAGAAGGTAGGTATGATTTCACCTATTTTAGAAATGAGGAAATCGAGGCCCAGGCAGAGGGAAAGCAACGTACCCAAGCCCATGAAACAAGCCAAGTAGCAGGGCCCAGGTGTTTCTGACTCCAAGGCTGATCCAAACTGCCTTCCCCTGTCTTGCATTTGTAACTAAAACTTCCCATTTTCCAGGGAGCTGACATTTGCCTACTTCCTCAGTCACCAGCTCTCCTGGGCAGTGATGAAGGAAGTTTCCCTGTCATCCCACAATATTCCCTTTTGTGCTGCGGCAAGCTGGTTACAAACCTTTAACAGTGGCAAAGGGCACTGAGACTGAGTGTTCCCTCCACCTTTGCTCCCTCCAAATCAGTGTCTGTCACAGTAAGTCAACCTGGATAAAGGCAGGAGTCACAGCCAAAGTGGCACTTCAGATACCAAATGCAGCTTTTCCACACAACGCTCCTTCCCAAAGCTTTTTATATTGTTGAGAAAACTTACAGAAAATCAAACCAAGTTTTCTTTTTTTACAAAATGGAAGGAAAAATGTGTAGGTTTGTTTTTCTTGTTTGCGGAGAGACCAAATGTTGCTAATGCAAGCCCCAGCAAAGGTGCGGGTCAAACCAAAGCTGAACGAAGAGCTCATCTTCAACACAGCTTTCAAGACAAGATGAGACGGTGGACAATCAATCCTCTTCTTCAAACTGGCCTGTCTGCTTTAACAGTGTCACTTTGCCGTTCACCGCAGTTATCTTGTAGATCCTGGAGTCCATTTCTCATCTTCTCCAAGTTCCCGTTTACCAGTGCGGTCACTGTCAATGTGGCCATGCTTGTGCATTTCTTCTGGCAACTCCTCTCTCTCATTTTTTCTCGCTTCCTTCCCCTCCTCCTCTTCAGCATCCTTCCTCCTCCTCCTTGTCCTCTTCTGAATCCACTAAAACCATGAAATCACCCATGTCTTGTCTCCTGAAAGTGTTTCCTACTTTCCAGCAGAAGACAGCCATGCAGCATAAGTCCAAGATAATGGCCAATCCCAGCAAATGGAGGCTCACCATGATTCCCACAATTCCCCCAATGTCTTTCGTGCTGAACCAGATGTCCATCTCTCTCACCCCCATGGGGCTCTCAGTCCAGCAGACACAGGAGCCTTCATCCACCTCCTGGGACCAGTTGCGGATGGTGAGGGTAGAGCTCTGGCCATTCTGGGTAATGACACAGTGTCTGTTGGTTTGGAATGACCACCTCGGGCTGGGTGAGGTTCCTCAGCCACAGGATCTTGGCAGGAGGGTAGGCTCCAGACACTCTGCAGGTGAGCATCACTTTGCCCCCCACAAAGCAAGTTTTGATGGACTCAGAAATCAGTAAAAACAGGAAGCAGCTGACTGTCAGGTTATTTCCAAAGGGCTCGGGTCTGGAATCTGAGGCCCAGAACCACCACTCAACCATGGGCAGGGGCCAGGAGCTGCTGTTGTAGCTAAAGACCATCTGGGAGCCCTTGGCTGTGTACAGAGTCCCACTGGAGAGTGTGCTGGTGGTGGAGATGTTGACCTCTATCTGAGAGGGGCAACTGGCCACCTACAGCTACACTCGGAACCACTGAGTTACATTCAGAATCTCCTGGCAAGTGTGTAGTTCTCCTCATCATGCAGGCTCAGCACCTAGATGTGCTGAGAGCTGGCTTTCACTAGAGAGAAGCAAAGCTTGGCCCGCAGAAGGCAGCGATCCAGTGGGCCAGGGCCTAGAGGCAGACAGGGACGCCTCTCTCTCCCCAGATGCCGGTTCAGGAAATGCAGGCTCAGGTGGGGCTGCTGTGTGCCCCAGGGCCCTGGCCCCTGGGGTACCCACTGATCCTTCCAGGTCCTCAGACAGCAGAGTGGCCCCACTTTCCACAGCCCCCAGGAAGGATGCTTGGGGTGAGGCTGATGTCTGAGGCTGGGAGCTGCACTGGGTGGTCAGTGCGGATGCCCTCTCCAGAGCTCCCTGACTGTGGTGGGAGGGTGCACCCCACCGCCTGCACCAGCCTGCCCCTCCTGGTGGTGGAAAAGAACAGGAGCTGGCCCCCTCAACGCCTCTTGCAGACAGGAGATCAACTTCCCTTTTTTTTTTTTTTTTTTTTTTTTTTTTTTTTTTTCATTTTTCCCCCACCCCCAATTGGTTATTTTGAGTGGGTGCTGTAATCAAATAAAATTTCTTGGGGTTTGTATCATACTAAACCTGTTGAAGGAATTGCTCAACCTTTATACACCAATTTTGTGCTCTACCCTTCAAAGATTATACCACTTGGCTTTTTCAGGGAAGGATGAATCAAATGTTATTTTCTATAATTAAAATTATAGTTTATCAAAGCAGAAGAAAACTACCTGCATCTACTTTCTCATTTTATAAATAAGCAAAATATCAATGATTCTTTGACTACTACTAATAATGGCAAAAATCATGTATTTATTGAAGTAAGCACATGTCAGACACTATGTTAATTTAATTATGTTCTTGTAACTCAACCCCAAGGCAATTATTATTACTCTTATTTTAAAGACAAGAAATTGAGCCTTTCAGAGGGTCAGTGACTTGTTCAAGGTAACACTTTCAATGAATCAGAGAAGAGATTCCTGACTCTAGAATGTGTACTGTTAACCATCTTATCCTATTGCTCCCAAAATGAATATCAACACGGAAAGACTGTAGGTGCCAAGGAAAATTTTCCTCTCTGCCTTCTAAAGTTTTTTACCCTTGGCTTGGTGTCGCCCGCACCACGCTCAGCCAGTGAGCGCACCAGCCATCCCTATACAGGATCCGAACCCCGGGGTCTCACGTTGCAAGACGGTGGAAGCAGAGAGAGCAGATAAGTTTCTAAACTTGGGAGACACAATTCAAGCTTCAAGGAGTGTTAAGGAGACATAATTCAATCCACCACAGGAATTAAGAATTTTGGTCTTGTTTGGGGCTCATAAAATGATACCCCAGATTGTCGTGCTTTGATATGCTGAACTAAAGAGACAGCCTCAAGGTCTCTCTGACCTCCCCCATTCCCCTTCTCTCAACCATCTGTCTCTCTCAAAGCACCAGCTGAGGCTCTTCTCTGATAGTCCCTTATATACCTTGGGATTTGACCTGCCAAGGAAAACACAAACAAACAAACAAACAAACAAACAAACAAGAATGATTACTGCATTGTATTACAGATCATTTTAAGTGCATGTTTCATGATAGACTATTAACAGGTTGAAATCAGACACACTGTCTTGATCATTATTGCGTCTCTGATAATTACATAATATTAGGTATTTTGCTATATTCTATAGAAAATACAGTAAGACTAGACCTGCCAAAGAGTGCACAATCACTTTCCATCCCCTCCCTGAAATCTCATTATCTACTGAAGTAAAAATGACTTGAGGAATGAAACCACACCTGAACAGACTTTTCACAAGATAATGTCCTTCTCTCAGGCTTATTCAAATTCCAAAGAGAATTATTTACAAGTTAATTTCTGTTTCTCTGCTATATTTATTCTCCCTAATAAGCATTTACTTTTCCTCAAAAAAATTGCCTACATTCTCCACCTCCCCCTGCCCGTGAAAAAGGGTATAAAGCATATGGATCTCATTGGGTTATTTGGGTAATCTTACTGCCATGGTTCTCCCCTGTGTAGGTTAAATTAATTTTGTATTCCTTTTTCTTCAATTAATCTGCCTATTCTTAGTTCATTTTCAGCAAACCTTCAGAAGACAAAGGGGGAAGCTTTCCCTCTTCAACCCTACAGAGTAAAACATTAAAAATATCAAAATATCTGTGTGCTATATAAAACTATGCCATGTATGACATTTTAGTAAATATTACCCAAACAATAAATAGATATTAATCAGAAGTCAATGAAAATTACTTAAGCTCAAGTCATTTTAAGTTATCTTGGTACAGGCTTCAAGGTTAAATTTAAATATTAGATTTATGTGAAGAAACTAATATTACCACATGAAACTATTTTTAAGAGTAATTTTTATACTTTCTTCCCCCAATTCCAACTATTTTTAGGGCAGCAATGAAATATTCTAAACAGATTACTATCGGGACACCAATTTTGGAGTGAAAAGGTTGAACCATAATTATGGCTTTCAATCCTAAATTTTTTGGAGGGAAGGGTATTCATTAATAAGAAAAACAAAGTATTCTTGGTTCTCTCTAAGTATTTGAACTATTTCATTTAGGGCACCTATGAATTTTGACAAATCATCTTTTCAATTAATTAATTTATTCATCTTTAATTAATGCTCACTACTTCTCTCAACAGGAATGAGTCAATCTAATCTATTTTTTCCCCAGTTTGAATGACTTTTTTTTTGGTCAACCTACAAAAGTCTTTAGATGGAGACTGATTTTGTGCATTTACAATCAAGATCAACTCTTTCAAAATTTTTTCCGTGTTTTAATTCAAAGCTTTTTGAAACTGAGGCAACTATGTGTGTGTGTGTGTATGTGTGTGTGTGTGTTGCTTTTTTTTTTTTTTTTAAAGGAAGAAGAAGAAAGAAAGGATAGGGCATCTGCTACATATAAATGATGATTTCCTAATTTTAAAGTCAAATATGGTACAAATAAATGTGCTTAAATTTCTAAGAGGACTTCTAGTTTCTACTACTAAAAAAATTAAAAATGAAAAAAAAGAAAAACACAAAGGAAAAAGATGTAAATATATCTCTATATCTGCAAAATATTCTAAAAGTGATTCATTCAACTCTACTTATGGAAGCATGTTATAAATTCTAAAACACCAATGAGATTGTATTGTTCTGCAGTTGACCTAGGTACCTATAATTATCAATAATTCACTGCAGCTTACCAAATGACTAGAGGAGAGGAAATCGAATGTTCTCAACACAAAGAAATGACTAAGTTTTATAATGATGAATATGCTAGTGATTCTGACTTGATCAGCACATTGTACACAGGTATCAATACTAAGTCCCCCACAAATACATATAATCAATTACATTTCAGTAAAAAAAATTAAGACATAAATCAGATCTTAAATAGATACTGTAGAATATTAAATTAGTAGAGGGTTGCCAATTGCCATGTATCTATGAAAGGCCATCACAGCAAGGATGAAGACTGCAGAATATTGTTAGCTCTTAAATAAACTTTACTTAATTGATTAGTATGTATTTGAAAATGCAAACTCATGTAGTATACAGTTAATTAATTTTGATCTTCTGAAAATTATGCACAAGAAACAATTTCCACCCCTTCTAATTAACCGTGGATCTCATTGTACACTTCAAGTTTTACTTAGTTGAAAATGCTCTACTCATTGCTTTACTCATGGCTTCCTTCACGTCTTTGTTCCTGAGACTGTAGATCATGGGGTTCAGCATAGGAATCACTGTGGTGTAAAAAACAGCCACCATTTTTCCCTGCTCCACAGACTCCTCCGTTGGGCTTCTCAGATACATGAAGAAGAACGTTCCATAAAATATGGTGACAGCTGTTAAGTGGGATCCACACGTGGAGAAGGCTTTCTTTCTTCCTTCCACTGAATGCATTTTTTGGATGGCAATAAGGATAAATATGTAAGAGACGATAATGACTAATAAGGAATAGGAGAAGTTGAGACCTGCCAATGTGCGCATAGTGTATTTTTTAATGAAGGTCCCCGCACAGGCCATTTTGATGAGAGCTGGGTCTGCACAGTAGAAATGGTTGATTTCAATGTTCCCACAGAAGTACAAACCGTGAGTCCACAGTGTTGAGATCAAACTAATAAAGAAGCTGTATATGTAAGGAAAAGAGACCAGCCCAATACAGACAGTCCTTGACATTCTGCTGCCGTAAAGTAGAGGGTTGCCAATCGCCATGTATCTATCAAAGGCCATCACCACAAGGATGAAGGCAATGAAAAAAAAGCACTGCACTATACACCCAGGATAAGAGATGGTTTTAGTCTCAGATACCAAATTTTCCAACATTTTAGGGGTGACATTAGAGGAGAACCACACATCTGCAAAAGACAAGTGACTGAATAAAAAATACATGGGGCTGCTGAGTTGGGGACTGATTCTGATTAATATACTCATGCCAATATTCCCAACCAAGGTGATAATGTAGACCAGCAAGAAAACCACAAAGAAAAGGAATTGTAATTCAGGGCGACTAGTTAATCCCAAAAGAATAAATTCTGTCACATCAGTAAAATTGAGCATTTTCTTAACTCTTATCCAGAAATAGATGTATTGTATCTAATGAAATAAATGGAACTCAGTAAATATACACAGCATATATAGTCATTCTTCTTTATATGATATCTTCCTGACCCATTTCCTTTTAATGCATTTGATATTTTTCTTTATAGACCTTCAAATATTTATAATAGCAACGTCATCAAATCCCTCTTACTGTACAGCTCTCACTGAACTCTCTATTGGCAGTTGACTTTGTTCCTGGCTAATTGAATCACCCAATACTAAAACACTCACTAGTTTTAGATAATGTATGTATCAGTGTATATACCCTTACCAGCTACTTAATAATTCGAGGTAAATGCCGTTGGTCACATATTGGTGTTTAAGTCTCTTTTATTTCGTGTTGTTACTATTTATTTGTTCAATGCTTTCCAGAGAACTCGCTAAATCTCCTTTCATGCACCAACAGCTGTTACTAACAACTGTTTCTTGTCTATAAAGACACATCTCTTTTTCTTCTTATCATCATCTGAATTCTGTTCTTCCCTTCTTATTCCATAGGATTTGCCTCATCTTATTTTTCTTCTGTCTGTTTTTCCTAATACTTGTTTCCCGGTTGGAATTACATAAAATGGAGGTTGGAAAAAAATTTTTTTAATATGTTTTTTTCTTTTCTTAGCACACTGGCAATGATTGAAGTAAAAGGAACAACATTATAGACTGACTATCAAAATGCCAAGGACAAAGAGGTATTTCTCCATCTAACTGGGAATTTGTAAAAAGAGAAAAGTAAAGAGCAAACTGTATGAGCGTATCCTCTACATTCTGCAGGGAGATCCACGTCATTTGCTTTGCTGTCCTCTGAATAATTGGTCATTTTCCACACATTTAGGCAAGAAATCTGTTTATGTTCTCAGCCTACTCTCTGCACACACTCTGGAGGAACTTTGTTGATTTAGTTGATGATTAATAAACCTTATATATTTAATGACAACATTTTAATCACCTCTTTTTCACTTAAGGCAATTGTAGTCAAGAAATATACATTTTTAAAATGTAAATGATCTTAGTCTTCAAGTGCTGAGTATATCAATGAGTAAATCAAGACAGAATAGCTGAATCTCCACCTCCATGAAGGACTTGAATTTTAGTAGCTGTTTAGTGACAAATTGGAGCTGGGAAGCAGAATGAGTTTTAAACTGTCGAGCCGTAATGAAATCCATCTAAGCTACCATCTCAGTCTGTGGTAAGATGTATGTAGAGTGAACAACTGCCACTTCAACCAGGAATTTATTGGTTGAAGAATGAAAATTTTGCATCCTGGGAAACCCCATGGTCCCAGGCAAACCAAGAAGGATGGTCACCCTAGGAAGTGTCAGGGCCCATTATGTATGTATGTATGTATGTATGTATGTATGTATGTATGCATGTATGTATGTATGTATTTGTTTGTTTGTTTATTTATTTATTTATTTTTTGCTCACACAAATAAGTGAGAACATGTGGCATTTCTCTTTCTGTCCCTGACTTGTTTCACTTAAAATAATTTTCTCTAAGTCCATTCATGTTTTTGCAATGGTAGTATTTCATTCTTTTTTTCTAGCAGAATAGTTTTCCATTGTGTAGATATACCACAGTTTCCTTATCCACTCATCAGATGACGGACATTTGGGCTGGTTCCAACTCTTGGCTATTGTAAATAGAGCTGCAATAAACATTGGAGTACAGGTATCCCTTCAGCATGTTATTTAAATGGCCAAGTACTTACAGACATCTTCAGAGTGCTGTTTGTAACAGGACAGAGAATTATAGAAAATGATAGTCACTGCTGGCTTGTTCTCTCTGGCTGTCTCCATGGTAAACTCCAACTACTTAGGATGTAGAAGGTAGAATGAAGAAAGGACCTAGTGGTGTCTAACTAGTATAAGATAAATTATTAATGTCTTGTGCACAAGAAGGCCTCTCTGTCAATAAGTATGTCTGAAAATATGTCATTGGTATTGTACAGATACTAGTACAGTTTAATTCAAAGACTGTATATGTGTATAAAGGAGACAAAGACAGAGAGACAAAGAGAGAAATTGATAGTGAAACTTGTACTAAGGAAATGGTGTTTTTATTTTATTTTATTTTATTTTTTTTGTCAATATACAATGTGGTTGATTATTATGACCCATCACCGAAACCTCCCTCCCTCCTCCCTCTCCCCCCTCCCACCCAAGAATGTCGTTTCCGTTTGCTTGTTGTAACACCTTCAAAGAAATTGTAGTTGTTATATCTTCTTCCCCCCGCCCCAGTTTTTGTGTGAGTGTGTGTGTGTGTGTGTGTGAGTGAATTTATTTGTGTATTTTTAGCTCCCACCAATAAGTGAGAACATGTGGTATTTCTTTTTCTCTGAAATGATGTTTTTAGTAAGAAAACAGAAACACTATTTTTTGGTTACCATTTAGCAACACTTTGTGGACACTTACTGATTCCCATTGTTTCTTTAGGTGAGATGGTGTGGGACATCAAGCCTAAAGCACCATCAACAACTGACTTTCATTGAAACAGTGAAGACTCTCCAATCCTACTTCCTAAAGTCCCCCATAATATTCTTTTTCTACTCAGAAATAGCAAGAACAGCCTAGAGAACTGACAGAAAACTTCAGGCAGATTTAACAAAAACACAGACTTTTTCTGCACATGTACCAACCTGTGCATGAGGAAAGAATATTCCTGGAAATATCCCATCTGTCACCATCAATGAATAATTCAGGAGGGTTTATAACAGTTGGATTTTCCACTATGGGGCTTTCTCAGTGGAGAAAATAGATGGAAACTGAAGTAATTAAAATGTTGCATATTGCATCGTCTATCATGGAAAATGAATCTCAGGAGCAAAATAATTCTCAGAAGAATTAGAATTTTTAAAAACAAGAGCTAGAAAAACTTGGGATTGTGCTTTCTTCCTGTTTTAAAATGTTTTCTTTGTATTCTAGTGACTGTGTTGCAATTGTTTGGAGGAAAAAAGGTCTTGATTTCCTGTATGATAATCATGTCAATATTGCATCAGTCATAACATATTTGAAATAATCTGTACTTTACAGTAGGAAAACGCTAGTAGGAAAACACTAATGCTTTGTTTAAAGCATTAGTGAAAAGAGTCCCTTCCCTTTTTGAATAATGAAAAGTTAGTAAAAACTGAGAGCATAAGGGAGAATACATTTTCCATATGCATGTCATTGATGAATCCTAAATGGGCTTCTCCTTTCTAAAAGAATTAATATAATTGTCTAAAACCCAATTTAATTCCTAGATTAGGGTTGATAGTATTTTATTGAGGATTATGTTGTTTTGACCTTTTTATAATATTGTAGAAAACTCAGTTTCTTGATAAATAATTTTTCTTGATAAAATACGATTTCTAATATTTGTTTTCCTCATGTTTACAGTTTCTACCCATTTAGGAGAGAAAAAAAAAATGACATGCTTGAGAAATACAACTTAAACTTTTATTGACAAAAATAATTGTTTGCAAAATCAGTGGGTATTATTTTCAGTTAGCAATCTGTATATCACAAGGCATGCAACCTTATTCCTTGAATGGAGATTTATTAATATCTTGAGACTCCATTTTATAAGGTGGAAGAAACTAACTTGATTAATTTGTCTCCCTGCTTTCCACATGGCTGCATCAGAGTTCTAGCAGATG
This sequence comes from Galeopterus variegatus, assembly GCF_000696425.1. NCBI lineage: Eukaryota > Metazoa > Chordata > Mammalia > Dermoptera > Cynocephalidae > Galeopterus > Galeopterus variegatus. The sequence goes on along the minus strand of NW_007737414.1, from coordinate 23,405 downwards.
AATGTACTCCAGTGCAATGAAAAACATGATTCTTGACCTTGATGTCATCATCTATAGACACAGACATTCATTTACTTGTTTATACATTTATTGTGTGCCTGGAATACAGTTTAAAAATTTTTGCCAGCTCATGGAGCTTATGTTGTAGTGATATATTGTTATTCTTATCTGATTGCTGCTGACCTTTCTGTGTTTGGAACTCTGAGACTTCTTAATTTTTTTTTTTCCAATTGTATATACTTTTTTATCCCTTCAAGGAACAGGGAGCATTCGGGAGCTACAATGCCATGCTAGACCACAGAGGGCCTTGGGAAGCTGAGGCCCTACCTCTCCAGACATGTGCTGCCAACAGATTTATTTTGGAAACTTGTTGCTTCCCATGGTATTAGAAAAAAAATAAAATAAAATACAGGCCAACGTAGTACTTGAGTTTTGCAAGCCTAATAAAATTTCTGTTATGTCTCCCCTCAATTCCAAAATCTAGTGCAGAGAAAGAGGATACAGAGATAGATTCCTTTGTTTCTCAGGGAAACTAGTGGCCCAACCTTACATTTTGTCTTTCCCCTTCCTCCAAAATAGGGTATTTTTCTAGATATTTTAATAAATTCGTCGTTCACATTTATTGTTTGTTTCTGAATCCCCTTTACCTTTCCTAATATTTAGGCAATTTTGATACTGCAATATAGTAATAAATATATCTTTGGTCTTTATCCCTGGTTTCTGGCTACAGCTCTTAAAACCCCTGTAATTTTCTAACTGATAAAGATAAAAGGAGCATTTTTTGTTATTTGTAATGAGCCTCTTTCAATCACACCTGAATTTATGTTAATGAGATGACTTCTGGAAATCACCTAAGGGTGGAGGATTAGTTGCCTGAGGAACCACCCTTGTGATTAGAGGGTTGAATTTTCAACGCACTCCCTGCCTGCGTGGAAAGGAGAGAGACTGGAGGTTGACTTAATTACTAATGTCCAGTGGTTTAATCAATCATGCTTATGTGATCAGGCCTTTTTAAGAACCCAAAAGGATGGGGTTCAGAGAGTTTTTGGGTTGGTGAAGAAATGGATGTGCTGGGAAGGTGGTAAACATGAAGAGGGCACAAAAGCTTCAAACCCCTTTTCACACACCTTGCCCTGTGCATCTCTTCCACCTGGCTATGCCCAAGTTGTATCCTATTATAAAAAACCAACAGTCTAGAAGATAAATTATTCTTCTGAGTTCTATGAGCCATTCTAGCAAAATATCAAACTCAAGGGGGAGTTACTGGAAAACCCCAGTTTATAACCTGTTGATAAGAAGTACCAGAGGCTCAGACTTGCCCTTGTTATCTAAAGTGGGGGGATGGCAGAAGGAAGTCCTGGGGACTGAGCCCTAGCATATGTGATCTGAGGCTCACTCCAGATATATAGTATCAGAGTTGAATTAAGTTATAAGGCACCCAGTTGGTATCCACAGAGAACTGCAGAATTGCTTGGTAGAAAAGAAAAAAAAAAACCTACATTAGGACCCAGAGTGTTGTATGAGTATGTAGAAAAAAAGACAGTTTAATTTTTGCAGTAATTTGTAATTATATAATATTGGCTAACATTAACTAAACAGAATTTTTAAAAATGGTAACATACAAAGAAAGACTGTTAGGGCCATCTCTCAGTCAATAAGTTTTTAATAAATGCTCACAAATCCGTGAAGACCAAATTTTATTTCTTCATAAACATAACAATTAATATATTGATAAATTGTATCTCTACTGAAAAACTTGTTTCAACCTGAAGACTTACTTATTAAACTAATGGCTAAATATTATTGATCAATATCAATATAACAAAATAGTGATAATCATTGTTTATGAATTACTGCCTTTCCATTCCCTTAACTTTTATAAAGCAGGGCTAGGTATGAGAGGAAACACCATTAGACTTAGTGAGGACTTAGAAAATCAGGTGCATTCCTTCTGCTAGGTGTTGCTTCTCTCACCACGCAGTAATTTAGCCTGTGATCCACCAGAGTTATGATTTTGTGTCCAATCTTTAGAGGTTGGGATAATGTGCTACTCAGACCAGCCAAATAAGCTGATTTCTCAACTCTTTCTTGATTTTTCGGTTTGAACTTTTTGGCACCAGACAGTTTTACGCTTATGAAGACCCCTGTGATGACAAAGGTCTATGAAGACCACAAGTCCTCTCTTCTGACACAAATTTGCCTTTGTTACTGAAACATTTTAAGTGATCCTGTTAACCAATAGAGAAACTAAGAAAATTTCAATGTACACTTGTTTTTCATTGATTTAATATTAGCAACTTTTACCATTCTCAGCCTCAAAGGATTAAGCAATATTGTAATTTGACTGAGACCATATTAGAATTCCATGCACTATTATGGGGAATGAAAAGGGTGGAAAGTAAGAATGATTGCAAGTAGTTTATTTGTATAGGAGTGAAACTCCCTGCTCGTGTTGACATCTAAACATAATTAAACATAGTGATTTTGAAAATACCTTTAATAAAATGACTGTTAAAAAATGGTTTGTCTGTGGTGAAAAAGTCGCTGAAAAAAAAAATTAGGAAAAGTTTAAAAATTAGATAATATGCCATGATCCTATATAAAGGAAACAAGAATCTTCTGTATAATCTTGATTTCTAAAACAGCCAGATTCCTTTAGAAAACATGTTCATTAAGGCATTTCTGTGATATTGCAAGGAAAACTTACTTAGTTGTAATACTGAGCCTCTGGGGAAATGTTTAATTTGTGTGAAAAAGTATTACACAAGAGATTTCACTCAACATTTCTGGAAATCTTATCAGGTATCTGATATCCTCTCATCGTCTGTGAAATAAAATGTTATTAATTACAAGTTTGGGTCTAATGGGAAGTGGGTTAACGATACATCAGTTAAATGTGAAAGGAATAAGGGTGAGATTTTCTTAAAAAGAAAAAACTTGGTTAATAAAATAATAATATCTATAGATATGTATCTAATAGCTTAAGGTTGTACAAACATAGGCCTTCCCATAAATAGGTAAATATTACAAACCCTTCTTTCACAGATAGAGTAATTGTCAACTTTAGTCTAGCCCTATAGGTAAATTCTTTGGGATTAACTCTTGTTACCATTACATAAAGCTTTTGGATAAGATAATCTCTAAAATATGTCCAGTTTTAAAGTTATTTGATTTTATCAAACAATTGATAATACTATATGATAGGAAAAGATTTAAACAGGAAAGGTTTATTAAAAAGTACTTTTACTAGTTGGGAGAGGTTGCCAAGAGATCTTAACTTGAGAGTAAATCAAAGGTTATTGGCAAGGAAGACGCATAGCAGTGAGAACAGTTTAACTTGCACCTATCGTTGAATATGCATGTACATGTGTGTGCATGTGTGTGCATTTGTGTATGAAGTAACTTGAATAGAATCCGGATTTTAGTTCACCAAAACTATGCTGTGCATCTTCTGTCCATGTTACTTTGGACATTTATCAATGTGGTTAAGACTGCTATTTAATTGTAGATAAAACCCTCGTTTTTTAGCTCAATACATAGTGTCCTGGAATAAACATTTCCCAGACTCTCTTGGAGGGAAGAATGAGGATATAATTAAGGTTTGACCCACAAGATATAAGCAGACATGTTGTATGAAAGATTTAGAACATCAAAAGAACCTTCACACGTGGGCTGGCTTTCTAACAACCGTTCTGGATTATGAAGTTACCTTAAGAACATAAGCTGTGTTCAAACTAAAACAATCTTTAAAGGATCTGGAGACAAAGGTAACAAAGCTGGCAGAGAAGTCAGAGATTTCTGACCTCCAGACTTCCTTATCTGACAGAAAAGTAAAACAGCAAAAAATTATTTTTGTTTGTCACTATTTTTTACACGAAATGACATTAGTCGATACAAACAGGAATGAGAATGAACTGCCTATGTGACCTTATCTTCTTATTTTCAATCACTATTTTCAGGAATTTTAACCCTGTCAGCTACCTCATACAGAGATTTAAAAATGTATTCTGCAAATCTAGCCTAAAATGGGTCATATAACCCAATAATATCATATCTTTCTACTTCTAAAATATTTTGATGATAGTTTAGCACTTTTATTTTCCTAATTTTTGATTGCCTATTGCTTTTCTCAATGCCTCTTTTACATCCTTGTTCCTGAGGCCATAGATCATGGGATTCAGCATGGGAATCGCTGTGGTGTAGAACACAGCCACCATTTTGCCCTGCTCTACGGATTCCTCTGTGGGTCGTCTCAAATGCATACAGCAGAGGGTCCCATAGACGATTGTGACTACTGTCAGGTGGGAGCCACATGTGGAAAAAGCTTTTTTTCTCCCTTCTGAGGATAGTGACAAGGATGAACATGTAGGATGTCAGAATGATCAGGAGGGACTGGACATTGCTGTAGCCAGCTACTATGTACATGGACTACTGTTTGCTGTAGGTGTCAGAGCATCGGACGACTCTTTGCTGTAGGTGTCAGAGCATGCCAGTTTGATAAGAGGAGGATCAGCACAGTAGAAATGGTTGATTTCATTAGCACCACAGAAGGATAAGTGGAACGTGGAGAGGTTGTAGGTCCTCAGAGTTTCCATCACACTGAGGAGGAAGCCATAAGCAAAAGGGACAATGACCAGGTGGACACAGACACTCCTGCACATCTTGCTACTGTAGAGCAGTGGATTACAGATGGCCACGTAGCAGTCATATGCCATGACAGCCAACATGCAGTGCTCTGTAAGGACCACAGCAATGACAATATAGCACTGCTCCAAAGAACCTTCATATGAAATGGTCTTCTCCAATAAGAAATTTTCTAGATTTTTGGGAGTGACATTTGTGGAGAAACACAGATCTAGAATGGACAAACTTGAGAGAAAAATGTACATGGGAGTGTGAAGTCGACAATCAATTTTTTTTTTTTTTTGTCTTTTGTCTTTTTTCCGTGTCCGGCAACGGATTGCAACCCTCAGTGTTGCCCCCGTACCGGACCGGGGACCGGCAACAGGATTGCAACCATCGGCGTTGCTCCCGCGCCTCGCTCAGCCAGTGAGCGGGAGCCGGTCTGTATGTGGGATCCGAACCCTCGGATATTCTCAACCAAGGTGATAATGTAGACAAGCAAGAAAACCACAAAGAAAAGGAATTGTCATTCAGGGCGACTATTTTCAGGAATTTTAACCCTGTCAGCTACTTCATACAGAGATTTAAAAATGTATTCTGCAAATCTAGCCTAAAATGGGTCATATAACCCAATAATATCATATCTTTCTACTTCTAGAATATTTTGATGATAGTTTAGCACTTTTATTTTCCTAATTTTTGATTGCCTATTGCTTTTCTCAATGCCTCTTTTACATCCTTGTTCCTGAGGCCATAGATCATGGGATTCAGCATGGGAATCGCTGTGGTGTAGAACACAGCCACCATTTTGCCCTGCTCTACGGATTCCTCTGTGGGTCGTCTCAAATGCATACAGAAGAGGGTCCCATAGACGATTGTGACTACTGTCAGGTGGGAGCCACATGTGGAAAAAGCTTTTTTTCTCCCTTCTGAGGATAGTGACAAGGATGAACACGTAGGATGTCAGAATGATCAGGAGGGACTGGACATTGCTGTAGCCAGCTACTATGTACACGGACGACTCTTTGCTGTAGGTGTCAGAGCATGCCAGTTTGATAAGAGGAGGATCAGCACAGTAGAAATGGTTGATTTCATTAGCACCACAGAATGAGAGGTTGTAGGTCCTCAGAGTTTCCATCACACTGAGGAGGAAGCCATAAACAAAAGGGACAATGACCAGGTGGACACAGACACTCCTGGACATCTTGCTACTGTAGAGCAGTGGATTACAGATGGCCACGTAGCAGTCATATGCCATGACAGCCAACATGCAGTGCTCTGTAAGGACCACAGCAATGACAATAAGGCACTGCTCCAAAGAACCTTCATATGAAATGGTCTTCTCCAATAAGAAATTTTCTAGCTTTATGGGAGTGACATTTGTGGAGAAACACAGATCTAGAATGGACAAACTTGAGAGAAAAAAGTACATGGGAGTGTGAAGTCGACAATCAATTTTGATTAAAAAAAAATCATGCCCAGGTTTCCCACCATAGTGACTATGTAGACAGCAAGGAACAATATAAAGAAAGCAACTTGCAAATCTGGATGGCTTGTTAGACCCGAAAGAATAAATTCTGACACTTCTGGACATTTCCTTGTCTCATCCTTGAGACTTTGGTTTGATTATCTAAAGAGAAATAGGAAAGGTTTTTGTTTGTTTGTTTGTTTGTTTTAAATCACTCAAACCCTGGTTAAATATTATACTTTGTGTTGTATAAAAGCTACAAAAGTCTTTAGTTATCTCACTAGCATTTTCATAATTAAATGTGAATAGATATACTCCAAGTGTGACATTTTCAGCAAATAGTTTTAATTCAAGCTGATTTGTAATCATATTGTAATGTAAATTAAAGTATTTTCCCATACTTTGGGAAATTTATAAAAAAATCTGGTAACTATATGTCAAGTAATAAATCACAATAAATGTTTAGAAATGTTTAGAACCCCTGTCTACATGCTTTCATTTACACACGGAGGTATAGAGAAAGTTAGAAAGAACTTTGAGGGTAACCCAGACAAAGTTCTTCATACTGAAGACTGAGAAACTGAATCCCAGGGAGGTGAAGTGTCTTAGCCCACTCAGACCCTTGTCTCGTATTTCTTCACTCAGCAATCTGCTAATGTACTGCATAGCTCATCACATCCAACTCATTGTCTGGAACCTAATAAGTTTTAATATTTATTTTGTTGTTTTCGGTGGCAGTGTTGTGCAAACTGTTTCCTCATTTTGCAAATTGGTTGTTTGAGTACCTTCATAAATGAACCATTTTATTCAGATCTTTAACATTAATATCATGTAGTTATAGATGTTTTTCTCCATTTAAACCCCACAATTTAATCTATCTGTCTATTGGGCTGAATGAGTGGATTCATGCTCTTTTATACCTCAGTTATTCATAAAATATTATATTCATTTGTCTCTGAGGTCTTAGCATATGTTTTAATTTGGTCTTGTGTTTTAATTTCTCACTATTTGAATACATGCTGCACAAAGCCACCTTTATAATCCCAAACTAGGCTTATATTCTCTTTGATATTGCTGTGTAAAGCAGCCCGATATCAGTGTGTTTGCTATTCCCTCATTGTTATAACCCTGACATATAGTTTAGTCATTAGGATAAAAGGAATTAACTCAATCACTTCAAGATGATGAAAAATTGATTAACCTATACTTACTCTCTATTAATATATCCAGGAAAGTCAATAGTCTTATCTGTTTTAATGCCATTGTCACACAAACTTAAGTCTGCTCAACATCTTTGTGTTTGTGCGTGGATGTGTCTATAAATATAAACAGAAAATCTAATTTTATTGTACCAGAAGTATTCATTTATTCATTCAGTAAATGTTTATTTAAAACTAGTATAAAGCAAAGATATTTACAAATGAAAAAATGAACACTCAGAGACTAGAATTAAAAGATATTCTGGCGGCGGTTGCGATTCGGGGCCGTTGAGACGCTTCTGCGGCAGCTGGTGGCGCAGGTGGCTTGTGTGGACGCGGGCAGAAGCGGCCGGCACGCAACCGCAGCCTCAGCGTCCGCGGCCTCGGCAGGCGCGTCGGGACGCCCCGAGGCATCCTCCCCGCCCGCCGGCCCGGGAGCGTGGGTTTCCGTCCGTCCGCCGTCCGCATCCTTTCGCCGCCCGCGTAGCCGCACCTCCTCCGGGGCCTCGCCCCCCACCCCCGAAACATGACTCGCGACTTCAAACCTGGGGACCTCATCTTCGCCAAGATGAAAGGTTACCCTCATGCACACCTGCTCCTTCCTGAATATTCCTGTAATATCCCACTGACTCCGATCTTGCCTTCCTCTACTATGAAAGGATTCACAAATATTACATTTTAATTAGAGTTTGTAACTTTCATATCTGAGTGATAACCTGTCTGGGAACAGCAATTTAGATGCTTAAAATTTCCATAAATTTGTGGTTGGCTTTTGTTTTTGTCGTTTTTCAGTTAACATGTTATGCCCTTCTGATGTTGGTTTTTAAAGCTACACCAATATTAACTCACTTTGAAAATATAATTTTACTTAGAAGCATAGAGAATTCTTTCTAGAGCGTTGAATAAAAATAATAATTTGTATGAGTGATAATTTTGTTCATAAAGTTAACTAAAATAGTAAGCCATGTTAATTTTATGACATAATTTTTTATAAATAGTAAAATTTTTTATATAAATCTTTGATTATTGATTTTAATCCATTTACCTTTTTCTCTTCCACACTTTCCATGATAACAATTTAGATTTATGCTTGACATTTTATGACCAAAGTATTTATAATATTATAATATAATATAGAAATATCCTTACTTTTTCTTTGGTTTTACCTTTTACAAACATCAAGGAGATAATATTCTCTTGGCTTTCCTGCTACCTCACTTGTCATTCTTTGTCAAATTCCTTTATGATTACTTATTCTCTATTTAAATAACAATTTATGTTCCAATGATAGAGTTAGGCATAGAGCTCAGATATCAGAACTTTCCTCTTTTCACTATCGATTGATGAAGTCATCAATTTCATGACATTATATAACATTTATATGATAACAACTCACAAATTTATGACTTCATGTGTCCTTTACTCCATTACAAATAAAAGAATAAAAATCATATGATCATTTCAACAAATGCAATAACTTGATAAAATTCCACACCCAATAGTAATTAAAAATATAGAAACCTAGATTTAAAAAGCAATAACTATTTTCTGGAAGAAATATTAAAAGTATTCCTATTAAATTCAGTCTTAAAAGTCTGTTTGAAACTAATACAGTGTTAAGTAACTTACCTGTCAGTATCTCTTTGTTAAAGAAAGAGGAAGAAAAGAAGGAGAAGGAGAAGACATCAACACAAAGAAAGATGAGGGTCAAAGGGCAAACATCCGGCTTTGAGGCTGGCAGCTGTAAGAGTCAAGCTAGAGCTGCGTGGGAGTCTGTACGTCATGCACGATATTTATTTTCATCGCTATGTTCTACTTACACATAGCAACATTGTAATAATACACAGGTTTCTTTTAAAATTAGCTATTAGCAGTATACTATGGGGAATGCATTTTAATGACGTAAATATTTAATGTTAATTGTCTTAAAAAGTGCTGGTTTGTCAGCATTCAAGGAATCATAGCAAGAATAATAAAGAATATTATTACCAAAATAAATAAATAAATAAATTCAGTCTTAAGCGGAAGATGCCCACTGTCACAATTTCTATTTAATATTAAACTTGACAGCATAGCCTCATACAAAAAGGCATTATAACTGAAAATAACTTCCATTACTCACAGATTCTAAAATTATTATCTAAACATGAAATGCAAAAGGACAAATTAATAAAAACAATATGAGAATTTAGAAAAGTGGTTGTCTATAAACAGATATATAATATTCAATTTTATTTCTATGTAAGCAGTTGAAATAATTTTTAAAAGACACCATGTGTAAGAGTGTCTAAAATTATAAGGCACAGAGAAATAAGTCTTATACAAGTAATGTAATATTATTATGTGGAAAATTATTTTACTATATTGAAAACATTTAAAGTCTTAAAAAATGAAGAGAGATTTTTTGTTCACTGAGGAAAGAATTCAATATTATGGAAACATAAATGTCTTCCAAAAGATCCATAATGTCAATTCAATTCCAATCAAGATTCTAACATGATATTTTGTAAGTGAGCTGATTTTAATACTTATGTGGAAAAGTAAAGGTCTGAGAAGAGTCTATATCTTCCATAACAATATTCAAAGAGTTACTTATTAGATATGAAGGTTTACTATAAAATTATAGTTTTCAGAACTGTGTATTATCAACATACAATTAGAAAAAAATAACCAATGTTTCAGATTAGAAGTGGTCCAGAAATAGCTATACACACACAGGTAACTTAACATGACAAAGATGACCTTTAAATCAGGGTTCAAAAGAGGAACTTTTTCAATATTAACCGTTGGCTTAGTTGATTATTTAAATGGAAAAAATTATAAAATTGTATTCTTATACCATGCAAAGAAATAATTTCTAATGCTAGGTAATGTTTTAATACATATTCCGTATATTTTACAGCTTAAATTTACATAGATGTTATGCAATTTACTGAATTTAGCACAAATTATTTTAAATAAATAATACATCAGTTAGTTAAAATATTATATGTGTGAATACATCTCTGAATTTTAATTCACAAACAATTTCAGTATACTAACCATTGCATAAAATGAAGTTTACCTCTAAATATTATTTTTCCATGGGACAATTTTGATATCAGTAAATGTCATTAACAGAGAACTTTTCAGTGGATGTAGAAAACATATCCCTTCCAAGCAGGCTCAAGAAATAAAATGAATAGCCTACAGTTTACCTGCCTTAAGAGTATCAGTGAAACTAATAGGCCTGGTTAATTTTCTTCTTGGAGGGATACTATAAATAACAATAACAACAAGAACAACAATAATAAAAAAAGCAACATTTGCTGAGTTCTTATGTTCCATGCACCGTATTAAAGTACTTTCCATGTATTATCTTATTTAATTCCAGCAACAACCTTATGAAATAGCTACTAGATTATCCCATTTTTTTTCAGTCAAGAAACATAGATGGTTCCTTGGGCCTTCTGATTTCAAATCTCATTTTCTTATCTATTAAATAGTATGAAGGCTTTTAACACTAGTTTTCCTCTTATTAACATGAAATTTTATACTTCAGAGAACATTTTAAGTCACTTTGTAAAACCTTGTAAGCCATTCATTTGTTTATGCATGTACATAAGTTATGCACATAGAAAGTAATTATTGAGCATCATTCAAGCTCCACACAAGATGCCACATGCAAGAAGTAGGATACTAGACAAGTTAGAGGCAATATGTTTAGTCAGATGAGTAACCAGGCTCCCAAAATGTAATGGTGTGGAAAATTGAACACAGCTCTGAAGTAAAAGAACCAGGAGAGCAATCAGATATTACAGGTCCCAGTTTGATGCTCTTCCTCTGTAATGTTCTATTTTCCTAGGAAAGTTTATCTCTTCCTTCAGTTGAATTGATTGCTTGTGTAACAATAATAACTGTTGCCAAAAATGTTAAAATTCAATATATCTAATACTCTTGCCTCTCTATTTTGGAACCAGGGCCTACTGGAAGAAACAAATATAAATAAAATAGGATCTTGAGCTAGAATTTTCTTTGATACAGACAAGGAACAGGAATTCTTAAAAACTTAAAAAGATAAGAGATGGAAAAGGGAGAAGACAGACACGCAGGCGAGATATCAGTGCCCTAAATGTAAAGAAAAGGAAAAACACTGTGCTGTGAATCTAGTAGCTAGAAATTTTGACTCACAAGAAGAAAGATGCAAGCTCTCCCTTTAAGTCTCAGCTGACGAGCCACTCCTCCAGTCCAACATCTAGGTTAAAGAACTGATTAAGACTCTAAGAAATTTTGCAAACTTGCTCAGATCTCACTGGTCATAGGGACATGCATTTTTAGTGGAAATCACTATCTACATATTTTAATTCTAGAACTGTGGAACTGTGGCAAACAGAGACAACTAAAAGATATATAGCTCATGTGAGATCAGTCAGACTGCCACTAAGAGGGGAAAAGCACTCATAGCAGACACTCAGATACAGTCAGTAACTTGGATGATGAACCAAGACTGATTCTGTGCCTACATGTGTAACTTTGCTTAGTTAGATCTTCTCATCTAAGACTATTAGTTGAAGCTAAGGGACAACTTTCCCATATGTTCAATGAATGCAATGAACAGCCTCTTTGAGCATTTACCTTACTTATTAGAGGTCAGAATTTTTAAAAAATGATTAAGTTGCATCCAGCTAAATTATTTTCAATGTGTCTTTTTTCTTTTGGAGATTGGTGATAGTAGACACCAAGATATTAGACAAATGTAAACACAAAAAGAATACTATCTGAAACTAATAATGATGAAAACATCTGCTGGACTACTATGAAATTCTACCCAGATGTTTCAGTAACAGTGTCATAAATGTGAAAGACAGAGCTAAGTAAGCACCCTATGGATTGTCTTTCATGGAAAATGCATTGCCTACACAAATTTGCCTTCCAATTACCAATTTCAAACCACCATAATCTAAAAAGTATACAATTTAATGATGAAAATAGATGAATTACTAGATAATGAAAACAAACAAACAAATATTTCCTCTCCTACCTGTGAAAATAAGGGTGTCTTCTCCATGACCCCAAAGGTCAAATTCTGGCCAGCGCTAGTAACAAACAAACATTTCCTCTCCTACCTGTGAAAATAAGGGTGTCTTCTCCATGACCCCAAAGGTCAAATTCTGGCCAGCACTAGAGAATTTATACTCACATTACTGACATCAGCATTTATCTCAGGAGAATTCTCAAATGTGTCATGAATAAGCGATTAGAAGTGGAATCCCAGTGGAGAACATCCTTACAGGCAGAAATACTAATTGGTGGTCTTATACTACCTTGAATCAACATATTAGACAAAATTCCATATTTTATATTTCACTGATTAAAGCTAATAGTATATTATGGATACGAGGGTAGTACTTTAGACAATACTGCAGACCAAATCTAAAATACTCTGGGGACACTTAACTTTTCAAGATCACTGCCATATTTCATACATCGTTTGTCCTTTAACAAGCCCACACAAGAATATGTACAAAGTGCAAAGTTCAATGCTGTTTAATGTACAGAAGAAAAATATTAAAAATATTATTCCTCTA
>NW_007737414.1:7404-9819 GCF_000696425.1 Galeopterus variegatus | reverse complement strand
CTAAGATATGTAAATAAATAATACTACGTATAAATGATAAATTTCTAGAAAAAAATCCCATAGAATGCAGCATGGAAAAGAGACTGATAACTACCAATAGCAACCACAGTTCCTAAGATAGAGAATAATTAATAAGTATATATTAAATAAATGAAAGATTAAATAGCTCATCAAATTTATTGTTTCTATTATGCTTCCCATGTTTAGAAAACTTCCCTAAAGTTGAGCCCAAAATGGAATTCAAAGAATACTTGTCTCAAAATGTAATTTAGGAAAAGGTACACTACAAACAATATTAGATATTCACAATAACCCTATGAAGCGGGTGTCACTGATCCTGGTTTACAGTTGAATAAACGAATGCTGAGAGGTAACGTCTCAACTAACAAAAAAATTATAAAACTGGGCCTCACACCCTTTTTTTTTGAGTTAAAGCTATGTTTATTCATCATGAGTTAAACACAATATATTTACATGTTCTAATCTTGATGGGCATTTGAATTGTTTGCTCTTCTAAAGGGTGTTCACCGGAACTTTATGTTCATTGTTTTTCTGTAGTGCATACATACAAAGGAGTGAAATTGATGGGTCATAGTATGATTGCAAAACTCTTTCCCCAAGTGGTTGTAGAAATTTATTCTCCTACAACAACAAACAAATTGCTCATCTTGCTTTACATCCTCGCCAACATCTGGCATTTTCTGACCTTAATTTTTTTACCAATCTTCTGAGTGTGGATAATATCTGATTAATATAGATAGTTAAAAATTTGTTCATATGCCTGTAGACTATTTATTGCTCTTTTTGAAATTTACTGTTCAAGTATTTGCTCATTTTTCCAATATTATTTTCAGACCCATTTCTGTGTAACTACAGAACCAATCGTTTTCTCACCACACCTTCCTATCTCAATGTGAACAGAATGTTTTGTTAATAGACGAGGATCTAAAGAGGATCAGCTTACCAGGTGCCATGCATCTTGGGATGGTTGACCACAGAGAAGCAGTCAACCAGAAAGTACTTTTTTCCAGGATTGGATATTTCCTGGTCTCAGTACGTGCATTTGTTAATACCCACCAGACCTCTTTACCGCCTCAGCAGCAGTGGAGACCCTTCTATTCCACAGCACCTCAAATGACTCAAACCTACCCTTTTGTCTGTCCCAGACTGCCTAATTTGTTACTGTCCTCTTTCTTAATTTCATTATATATTGGATGATTTTCCAATTATAACATTGTTATGAAGATCAAGAGAAATGATATTTGTGAAAGTGACATGTGTTATCAGTTGTTTCCCAAATGTTATGTACAATTAAGGATTGATCTCAAGGAAGACACATTGTTACAAAAAATTATGACTCAGCACTAGTTTCCTTAAGTCCTTTCACTATGGTTCAGCATTCACTGTGGTCTGTCTCCATTCATGAAAAAAGACATGTAAGAGTGTGATCATTCTGTCCAATGATAGTAAAATTACACAATCCAATTCTCGCACAGAAAGGATTGGCCTCAATGAGCCTGCAAGTGGCCCATTTATGATAAAGAACTTGAATGTGATTTTATTAAAACAAAGTGAACATCTATTGTTCTGCCTTAATTACATGTTAAGATGGGAGAAGGGAGTATCACCAAAAAAAAATAATAATAATCTGTAATTGGCCAAATTTTTACTCATTCAAAAAACATGAGTTGAGCATCAGCTCTTCATCAGAGACTATGCTATGGTGATAATAATAAAATGATGAAAAAACATGGTTCCTTTCTTTAAGATCTTCTTGGAATAGTAGAAGAAAGAGTGCATGTACATATAATTATAGTACCATGTTATAAATACAATGACAAAATTGTAAATCCATGTGTGAGCCATAATGTTTTCCCAACACAGCCTGAATGCTATTAGAGAAACCCAGCTGGAGGAAGTGACGTTGAAGTTAAGTCTTAAATGGAGATAAAGGAAAGTGTGGAAGGAAACCCGGACCTGGATAGCAAGAAAGTCCATTAATTGTTCCATAAAAATATCTTAGTTACATAAAAAGATTAACACTCAAAAAAAAAAAAAAAACTTGTTTAATCAAATTACTAATTCTATTATGCTATAAACTTGATAGAAATCAGTCATATATATGTCAAGCAACAGTAACTGAAACAGACGTGTAAGCAATGCCTTNAAAAAAAAAAAAAGGACCACTTAGAAGTGCCCCCACAACAAATAAATACTCAACTGAGAAGCAGCATGCATGAATTGAATTCTTACTTAACTCAATTTCCAGAAATAGCCACAGCTCCTGTTTAAACCCAAAGGAGTAGAAGTGTGAAGGTATTTTGTGTACCAAAGACAAAGAAATGAAAATAATTAGTGAACAAGATGAATGATGACTACAAAAATGAGAATTTTTATAATCAAATTTTATGTGTT
>NW_007737414.1:0-6302 GCF_000696425.1 Galeopterus variegatus | reverse complement strand
TAAGGCTATAAATCATGGGGTTTAACATGGGGATTACCGTGGTGTAAAATACAGCAACCATTTTTCCCTGCTCCACAGATTCCTTGCAGGGGGGTCTGAGATACATAAAGAAAAAAGTTGCATAGAATATAGTGACAGCTGTCAGATGGGAGCCACAGGTAGACAAAGCTTTGTGCCTGCCTTCTGTAGAGCGGATCCTCAGGATAGCAGAAAAAATATAAAGGTAGGAACAAAGGATAACAAAGAAAGAAAAGGAAATGTTACACCCAGCCACAACAAACACTGACAGCTCTTTGTTGTAGGTGTCAGAACAAGCCAGCTTAATCAGTGGCGGGTCAGCACAATAGAAGTGATTAACTTCATTGGGACCACAGAAGGCCAGCTTGTAAGTCCACATGGTCTCCATCAGGCCTGTGAGTGGTCCATACACATAGGGTACCATGATGAGGGACGTGCACACACACTTGGACATTTTACTGCCATAAAGCAGAGGGTTGCAGATGGCCGTGTGCCGATCAAAGGCCATCACAGCCAGGATATACATCTCCACGTGGACCAAGGCAATAAAAAGGTAACACTGCACCAGACAAGCAGGATAAGAAATGGTTTTCCTCTCTGAAAGAAAAATCTCCAGCATCTTTGGGGTCACATTGGAAGAGAAGCACAGATCCACAAAGGGCAAGTGGCTCAGGAAAAAGTACATGGGCATGTGGAGCCGGGCATGGGCCTGGATGAGTACAATCATGCCAATGTTCCCTGCCACTGTGACCACATAAATGGCCAGAAACAACACGAAGAAGAGAATCTGAAATTCCAGGCGATCAGTCAATCCTAGGAGAATGAATTCAGTCACTGAGGTGAAGTTTCTTCTCATAATTTCCTGAAATCAAAGATGGGAACTTCACAATTATACTGGATTGCATTATAATGGAAAATAATTATTACTATTAAAATAATCTTTTACCATTTTTTCCTCTCTCTTCTCAGAATTTTTTCTCACTCCATTTCTCCTGTCCATTTCTACTGATCTTCAATCGTGGTAAACTCAATCTCAGCCAAGCACTGGAAACCGGAATATTCAAATCATCTCTGTACCTTTTGTGATAGAGCTCTCTATTCCTCTTTATTTTCTTCTCTTCCTGTCCACTCCTTTCTAATTCAGCTTTCCTTCTTTTTGCCCTTCTTCACTTTTTTTCTTCACTTCCTCTGCCACTGACTTTTATTTGAGAAATGTACTCTATGGCTGTACTTGCTTCAAAATAGAACTTTTACATCTGAAGAATTCCCTTATCACTGATTAGAATGAGAACAGAGAATGAGTTTAGAGAGAGAAAAGGACCAGGTATCAAACAACAGCAGTTGCACACAAGACCTTTTACTTTTTGAATATTTTCATGTAAACTATTCCGTACTAGAGGAGGCAGAGTAATCAAGCTGGCTAGATAGACACTTGTGTACCTTTCAGACTTAAGGGAATAAAGACATTCTAGGTGGGGCGTGGGAATTTTTTTTCTGTTTTTGAAAAATGTATGCATGTTTGCATTTTGAGTGTTGCTCAGCTTTTACATTCTCCTGCCATTGGCACCCCATTAAAATTATTTTGGTGAGAATTTCCCACTGCATGGAGTTCCTTTTGTGATAGAGCTCTCTATTCCTCTTTATTTTCTTCTCTTCCTGTCGACTCCTTTCTAATTCAGCTTTCCTTCTTTTTGCCCCTCCTAACTTTTTTCTTCACTTCCTCTGCCACTGCCTTTTATTTGAGAAATGTACTTTATGGCTGTACTTGCTCCAAAATATAACTTTTACATCTGAAGAATTCCCTTATCACTGATTATAATGAGAACAGAGAATGAGTTTAGAGAGAGAAAAGGACAAGGTGTCAAAGAACAGCATTTGCACACATGACCTTTTCCTTTTTGAATTTTTTCATGTAAACTATTGCCTACTGGAGAAGGCAGAGTAATCAAGCTGGCTAGACAGACACTTGTGTACATTTCAGACTTAAGGGAATAAAGACATTCTAGGTGAGGCATGGGAATATTTTTTTTTCTGCTATTGAAAAATGTATGCATGTTTGCATTTTGACTGTTGCCCAGCTTTTACATTCTCCTGCCATTAGCAACCCATTAAAATTGTGTTGGTGAGAATTTTCCACAACATGGAGTTTTAGGGTAACAGAAATTTTCTTTTATTGGCCTCCCACTTCTGGATTAAAATGTGAAATATGAGGGACCAGATTCTTGGTTCAGATGGAATAGCCAAGGATCACATGCTCACCCCTGGTTATCTTAATTTAGTTATTCAAGGAAGACAAAATATTTTTTGCATCAAATTGATTATGAATAGGCTTAAAGACCAGCCTAATTATTCAAAGGGACAAGGGTCCTGTGTGGTTTGATCATCTCAGGCTCCACACCTCCCTGGTTTTCTATCTGTTCTCTCAGCCTTGTTCTAGCTGTACATTGATTTTGGAGACCACAATAATATCCTTCTAGAATGTTCCTTTTTGTTAGGATAGCCACAGCTGACTTCTGTGTCTTGGAACAAAGAAAAAATTGTGAATGCTGATAATAACTAAAATGTGTATATCCATTTTTATATCTGAGGGTCTTCCATATTCACTTAAAGCACAGTATAGAAGGCTAGCCTTTGAACATAAATGAAACCAAAGTAGAATTAGTAATGTCTATAACATAAAGTTAAATGCATCTACCTCCACTCCATAGTATTAGTGATGTTTGTTCTTATGTATCAGGTTCCCTTCACTTTTCATCTTTGTTTCTTTGTTGACTATTCTTTTTGAGTTAAAATTTAAATACAGATAATTCACTCATTTTAAGTACTCAAGCTTGTGGATTTGATGAATGAACACACACATGTAACTGACAATTGGGCTTTCTTAAGTTTTAGGATGAGACAAAACAGATTAATACTTTGATCAAATTACACAAAATCAATTAACACCAAATCAATTCAATTAATACAAATCAATTGTAGTTAGACAATTCTGAGATGATGTCGTATTTCNCAACATGGAGTTTTAGGGTAACAGAAATTTTCTTTTATTGGCCTCCCACTTCTGGATTAAACTGTGAAATATGAGGGACCAGATTCTTTGTTCAGATGGAATAGCCAGGGATCACATGCTCACTCCTGGTTATCTTAATTTAGTTATTCAAGGAAGACAAAATATTTTTTGCATCAAATTGATTATGAATACGCTTAAAGACCAGCCTAATTCTTCAAAGGGACAAGGGTCCTGTGTGGTTTGATCGGCTCAGGCTCCACACCTCCCTGGTTTTCTATCTGTTCTCTCAGCCTTGTTCTAGCTGTACATTGATTTTGGAGACCACAATATCCTTCTAGAATGTTCCTTTTCATTAGGATAGCCAGAGCTGACTTCTGTGTCTTGGAACAAAGAAAAAATTGTGAATGCTGATAATAACTAAAATGTGTATATCCATTTTTATATCTGACGGTCTTCCATATTCACTTAAAGCACAGTATAGAAGGCTAGTCTTTGAACATAAATGAAACCAAAGTAGAATTAGTAATTTCTATAACATAAAGTTAAATGCATCTACCTCTACTCCATAGTATTAGTGATGTTTGTTCTTATGTATCAGGTTCCCTTCACTTTTCATCTTTGTTTCTTTGTTGACTATTCTTTTTGAGTTAAAATTTAAATACAGATAATTCACTCATTTTAAGTACTCAAGCTTGTGGATTTGATGAATGAACACACACATGTAACTGACAATTGGGCTTTCTTAAGTTTTAGGATGAGATAAAACAGATTAATACTTTGATCAAATTACACAAAATCAATTAACACCGAATCAATTCAATTAATACAAATCAATTGTAGTTAGACAATTCTGAGATGATGTCGTATTTCTTGGACAAGTTCCTTATTCCTACTTTCAATTTTATCGTTAATCTATTTATTTAACCAACATTTATATCGTGTGTCTTATATGACATACTCTGACCTAAAAGTTTTGTAAATATAAACTCATTTGATTCTAAAACAAATTCTTTGGCATTTTGCCCCTAGCAGATATACATTATAACATATTTCCCTCAAGTTTAGCACAAATAGAAATTACATTATGTATAGTAAGGTGTACTACTAAAAACATGTGCTTCGCAGTCAACCTGTTCAGTTTATATTCTGGCCTTAGCAGCTCTGATATGAGGAATCCAGGGCATGCTTCTTAATAATTCTGAGATACAGTTTTGTCTACTGAAAAAGGGAATTAATAAATATAGAGGGCTATTTTGAGGATTACACAAAATAAAGTATGTGATATGTATAGCACTGTGCCTCAAACATGGCAAACTGCCGGGGACCAGCCCCAGCACAAAGATTGTAGGGTCCCCACTGATAAACCCCCAAAAGGGAGGAAAGGCAGCATCGGTGATGGACAGCAAACACACAGACTCAAGGGATCTGCTGAATGCTGACACTTTATTGAAGCATGTACACACTTTTTGTACCTTTTCTTGGAAACAACATAATCATTGAAATAATCATTGAACAAAATCACACACAACATCCCTTCATGAGTAACATGTGTTCCCAAGACAAACAACATCACAATATGTTTGCAGAAAAGATGAATACACTGTTTTTTCCTTTGAGCAAAAACGTTACGACCTATTGGTCCCAAATAATCATCAATTGTTACATTTAATTTAGCTAAATCTACAGTACACTGAACTCTGTATGATGTTATTAAAACATAATTCAAACTTGTACCTTAATCAAAGGATGTAAGCAGGAAGTCAAAGTTCCCTTCACCAGTATTTTTCCATTGCTACACTTATTGTTATATAAAGTAAAATTCTTTTACCCACTACATCCTATAATGTGTTAGGCCTTATGAAAATACTTCTAAAACTTAACTTGAAACTATATTTCCAAGAAGAAAAGAAAGTTTATGTTTGACTCTTTGAAGCAAGCAGGTTAGGCATAGTAGTAGTTATGTTGCCTAGCAACTTTTGAATATAATTACAACAACAACTCCATTTTATGCCAGGGACCAGCCCCAGCACGGAGATTGTAAGGTTCCCGCTGGTAAGGAACCCCCAAAAGGGAGGAAAGGCAGCGTTGGCAATGGATGGACAGCAAACACACAGACTCAAGGGATCTGCTGAATGCTGACGCTTTATTGAAGCATGCACACACTTTTTATACCTTTTCTTGGAAGCAACATAATTATTGAACTAATCATTGAACAATATCAACATTTTTCTTTATGAGTGACATGTGTTTCAAGAAAAGTAGCATTACAGTTTGTTTCCATGAAGAAAAATAACATTACAGTTTGTTTCCATGATTACAATGTTTCTACCTTTGAACAAAAACGTTACAACCCACTGGTCCCAAATAATCATCAATTATTACATTGAACTCTGTATGACATTATTGAAATATAATCCAAACTTGTATTTTAATTAAAGGATACAAGCAGGAAGTCAAAGTTCCCTTCACCAGTTATTGTTTAACCATGTTGCCTAGCAGCTTTTGGGTAAATTTTCAATAACATTTTCATAATGCTTACTAATTGCACTAAAAACAATCCTTCTGGGAAGCTGACAAGGTAAATGTGTACATATGTCCATTGTCCCCTTATGGTCCTAGCTGCCACAGACCATTTCCAAAGAACTCATGACCATAACTCCCAGGTGGGTCATTAATATAATTAATCACTCTAGTATGACTCTCAATCCCACTCCCAATCCCCCCAGAGCGATAATTACGAGGCAGTAAGGAATAGAATATAATAAAATAAAGCAAGCACACAGGGCTCTAAAAAATGAGGGTGGGACGGTGGCACCTCTTCTCACGATGAGGCCTTGCAAACATCATGCCATGTCAGAGGATCCTTGTCAAACTCTGGCTTTTTGGATTTGGTGCGCCACCGCAGCAAACCCTGAATAAATGTAAGCTACCATTGTTGATACTAAATAAAAGATCTTAGTTGTATGTTGTACTTGCAGAGGAGAGGGAGAGAACATTCCTTGGGCTACCAAGAGGAGTGGGGGAGTAAGGGGCAAGGAGAAGGAAGTTGGGGATAATTGGGTGGGGACATGGGTACAAATGCAGTTTGTGGTAATGGGTATGATGCCAGTATGAATATGGCCCTCACATCATGAACACTAGTGGTGACAATCAGCTTTGTATTTCATGAATATTCATAACCAATAAAAATATTAATTTAATTTAATAAAAGACCTTAGAGCATGCCACTCAATATGTTTTTATATCCTTATCTTCCATCCTCAACACTTTTATA
>NW_007737413.1:52844-53420 GCF_000696425.1 Galeopterus variegatus | reverse complement strand
GATCACAGGGGCCACTATATTCTGTCCCCAGAACTCAAAGCTTCATGATCATGGTCCAGGCATATTCTTGCCAGTTCTAGAAGCCATGCTACCACACAGAGTAGGAGTGAGATGCAAGTTCCCACCATTATGCCAGCCCCAGCCTTCCACCTTCCTTAGAGACTGGATAGAGTCTCTCACCCTCTAGGACAACCTAGCTCTAGAATCTCCTACAGCCCAAACTTTCAAAAACAGAAACTGTTAATCTCTGCTGGAGCAAAAAACAAACAAACCAAAAATAAATAAATAAATAAATAAATAAAAACAAAAACAACAACAAAGAACTCAGCAGGACATAAGGACACAAAACCTTCCTAGCTATTTCTGGAACTCGCATCCCCCTTGCTATCTATTTGTATACATGGGTCTGTCAAGGGGGACCAGAGGGGCTCAGTGGACCCTGGCAACAGAGAGGGCATCTCTCGCTCTTTTTCAGATCATATGGGAGAAAGCCAGGTTACTCTGTGACAATAGTTTCATGGCTGACCTTTAGAATGTTTGCAAAATAACTTTGTAGACCTTACTACAAAAGAATCC
>NW_007737413.1:46049-48317 GCF_000696425.1 Galeopterus variegatus | reverse complement strand
TCTGTTGATTGTTTCCTTTGCTGTGCAGAAGCCTTTTAGTTTGATATAATCCCATTTATTTATTTTTACTTTTGTTGCTTGTGCTTTGGGGATCATATTCAAAAAGTCTTTGCCCAGTCCTACTTCCTGAAGTGTTTCCCCTATATTTTCTTTAAGGAATTTATAGTTTCAGGTCTTATATTTAAGTCTTTAATCCATTTTGAATTCATTTTGGTATATGGTGAGAAGTGGAGGTCTAGTTTCATTTTTCCACACATGGATATCCAGTTTTCCCAACACCATTTATTGAAGATGCAGTCTTTTTCCCAATGTATGTTCCTGGTGCTGTCATTGAAGATCAGTTGGCTGTAAGTTTGTGGGTTGATTTCTGGGTTCTCTACTCTGTTTCCTTGGTCTGAGTGTATGTTTCTATGCCAGTACCATGCTTTACTGGTTACTATGGCTTTGTAGTATAATTTAAAGTCTGGTAGTGTTATGTTTCCAGCTTTATTTATTTATTTGTTTGTTTGTTTGTTTGTTTTGCTTAGGATTACTTTGGCTATTTAGGGTCTTTTGTTGTTCCATATGAATGTTAGGATTGCTTTTCATATTTCTGTGAAGATTGCCATTGGTATGAATCACAATGTTACACTGTTATGAAGCTCTGTATATGTGTCTTAGGTAGATCCATGACCTCATTTTTCTTGGGCTTATATCTAGAAGTATAATTGCTGGGTCATAGAGTAGGTGCATTTTTAACTTTATTTAAAAATGTCAAATGGTTTTCCAAAGTAGTTTTACCAATTGCCCTCTCATTAGCAGTATACGAGAGTTTCAATGACTGTTAATCCATTCCAACATTTGAAATTGATATTTTTTTTTAATTTTAGGTCTTATTGTTTTATTGAGATAGTGATATTTCAATGTTATTTTAATTTGAATTTCCCTGGTAACTAATGATGATGAACATCTTTTCATGTTCTTATTAGCTATTCATATGTGTTCTTTGGGGACTTACATATTCAAGTCTTTTGCCATTTTTTAAAAAATAGTGATTTTTTTAATTGGAATTTTAGGATGGTATAATATTTATAGTACTTATAAGAATTAGTAAAGAGGATACCAAAAGAACTCATTTCAAATCAATGATTTAAAAAATTACCATAGAAAGTAAAAACTAAATATTAGAACATATAATTTACATAAGTAGAAATGTGAATAACCAATGAACATGAAAAGATATCCCACCTAAAAATTTAGGAAATGCAAGTTAAAGCACTAATGAATTGTCAATAATTTTATCGATCATGCAGAAACAAAAGTGTGACATAACTGAGGGTTGGTGAGGATGAGGGTAATCAAGAACCTTTTTCAACTACTGGTGGGCATGCAAACTGAAACTCCTGCCTTGAAGACCCATCTGACAATATCTAAAAAGATTTCTGTGTGTGTNTTTTTTGTCTTTGCTATGGTTGCCTCTTGTCTCTTTTGTACATTACATGGAAATAAAAATGATAATAGCTAGTATTTATCAAGTGCTTGAAATATTTGTTTTGCTTTTATTGTTTTCATGTCTTTTATGTTTCTTCAAAGAAAGTGATGTTTTAGTGATGGTATTTTGTCAGGAACATTCCAGAGGCCCAGGAGAGGAGTTAATTGATTACATACATTGATTTACTAAGAGCATTAGGGATTAATCCTCTTTGTTGAAATATGGTGACTGGGTATTTAGGAAGACAGGGATGAGATAGAGACTTTTATAGCTTTTAAATTTTGAACTACCTGCATGTTCTTATTCATAACTGGGTGCGGAGAAAGAAGAAAAAGAAAGAAGGAAGGAAGGAAGGAACCACAACAATAATAGAATTTTCAGGAGAGAACAAACTTATGGATACTAGAGATGGAGGGAGGGAGGGGGTTTGGGGAGTGATAGTTCACGTAAAGGGCATAAAGAAAAATCGTGATTTGTAATAATGAATATGCCAGTAATAAATAACAAAAATTTTTTTAAAGTAATATATCACTTTAATTTATTGCCAATGAGTTAGTACTAATAATTTAGTAATAATGATAAATATCTAAAAAATTTGAAAGTGCTTTTTAACAATTTTGCTTCATGTATATGTACTAGGAGACATGTACAAAAAATATTCATTGTGACCATGTTTATAACAGCAACAATTTGGAGAAATATGAATAACCAACAGTAGGAAAACAGATGCATAATTATTCGAGAGTACTTAATATGAATAAACTACATGGTTGTATATAGATTTTTCACATGAACAG
>NW_007737413.1:43044-44922 GCF_000696425.1 Galeopterus variegatus | reverse complement strand
TGAGAACTGTATATTATAGTTCTACATATTGAATATATATGCATTTACTACTAATATAATATATTTAGCTGGGGAATAAAAAGAAATTTCCTAATTTCGTAATTTCTTTCAGGTCCAATTGTGTTTGGAATTGAACCTAAACAAAAAGCCTCAAATACCTGTAATGTCATGTTTATAAAAATAAATCTGAAACAAGGAGGACAAAATACTAATATTTCTTAGTTTTTAGAGGTGGATATGTGGTGTTTTGTTATTTTCTGAATCCCTCTGAACTTCTTAAACTTTCAAAATAAAAAATAAAAAGTAGATACAGAGATCCTGATGTAAATGATTATTGAATCGTACAAATTAAACATGGAAACCAAAATATTTTAGTTCTTTCTCAAGTTTTAAATTTTAATTAAAGAATATCTTGAGGTTGCAAGACAAGCTCTTGAAAACCAAAACAACAGAACCCATGATTTTGTAATTATTAACAACTGTTAAATTTACTGAATCAAATTTTTCATGATTTTGAAGCTTAACATGACAGAGAAATAAATCACAAAGCAAGGTAGATATTAAAATGTAACTGGCATTCGTAATCACAATTTCAGCTTTTCAATTTTTATCAGATGCTGTCATTGATATCATTGACTGTATCATTGAAAAGTTAAAATAAGAAAATACATTTATTTAGGCAAAATGTTATTTTTATTTGTTTATATTTTGGGATTGCGTAAAATTGCATATAAACAAGACATATCATTTCTTTACATATGGTTTGTTTTGAATGAGAATATTTTATTTCATTCCTATCTTTGTGCCAGGTCTACTTTCCAACTTCTCAGATGTAGATACTGTTATTCAATACCTCCAGAGACCTGGATTTCCCAGATGCTCTTAGTATGAATTTTTCAAGTATCACAATTCAACTCTTAGGATGCCTCACCTAATGTTACCTTCTGGCACATGATAGTTCTGAACAGAGAACAGTCACATCCTGCCACTTATAAGATATTCCCCCAAACAACTAAGCTGATGATTAAGCATACCTTACTCTTCAATACTGAAAGCTAAGTCAGCATGGGCAGGCTAGCTTCTGCTTGCCTTTTGTTCAACAGTGACCCTTTCTATGTACCACAAAAGAAGTATAAAAACAGCTTTAACCACAAAGGTTTAAATTTTAGTTAAGGATATTTAAGAAGCACTTACTTGCAGAAGAGTGCAGAAAAACAACATCATAAAATAGCATTTTACATGGTAACCATAAAGTGCTAAATCATCTGGGATGATACTGAGTACAGAATAAATTTTAAGAAGAGAAATGGGGGCATGAAAGAGAGATGAGTGAAATCACGCAACACCAAGAAATTTGAAAGTTGCATGGAATCGATGTACGGACACCATATATATTCCCTGATTAATAAAGGTTGCTTTGGTAAGTGTACTCAACTCATATCACAAACCATTTAGGAAACAGTGCAGAGAAAATAAGGTCCTTCCAGTATATCATTATCACCATGAACCAGTATTAATATTTTATTGCCTGTCTTTGTTCCACAATAACTGTTTCATTCTCATATTTTTTAATTATAACAATAAAATATGCTTATGATTGGAATTTTTAAAAACGATTCCCCAAATGTGGAAAATATCAGTTAATATTCATTGAGTGCCAGTCTAAGTGCTTTTAGCTCCATGTGATTCTTGCAACAACCTATTATCTGTATTTTACAAAGAGGAAAATATTGCACAGAGATGTTAAATAAACAGCCCAAGGTCACACAGCATGTAGTTAGTCCTCTCAGGTCTTGATTCCATGAATTGAAGCATCGGAATCTACATGCTTAACCACTCTGCTGGATCCTATTGCCTATCTCTTATAAAAACAAAAGT
>NW_007737413.1:39308-42768 GCF_000696425.1 Galeopterus variegatus | reverse complement strand
TTTGCTCTTCTAAATAATGCAGCATTGACCATATTTGCACATAAATCTTTACAAAAATGTTTAATTAATTCCTTAAGATAAATTCTTTTAAGTAGAACTGCTAAGGCAGATATAGAAAATATTTAAGTCTATTATGTTCCCCAAATATTTTTTTAGAATTTACCCATTTATGAAAATGGGACACACCCAATATATAAGCAAGAAGCAGACTATAGCAAGTCTTTTTTAACACCCATAATTTTTTTTCAATGTGAGGCATGCACCTTTAATTCTGATGTACACAAATTTATATCATTTTATAAAATTACAAATACAATTATACTAAATATTATATTTCAGGATTAAATGTAAATATTGAAGTGTATGATATATATCAGTAGAACTATCACTATTAACAAATAATTTTTAAAAATCTCTAAAATAAGCTTATAAAATTAGTATGTTAGGTCTAAACTAATATAAAGGGGTGGCAATTTAATCTTATTTTTTTAATTGCTTTTTAATTTTTTTTCCCCAAGAGGTTGAAGTGAATCTTTTATTTCTTTATTTTTTAACAATAAAAAAAATATTTTTTCAACATTGCTACCTCAAAATTTGATCAAAAAATAAACTTCCCAAAATAAATACATCTATTTTAAGTTGGCTACTACTAACCATACAAGGAATATAAACTCATAAGGAAAATAAAAAAAAATTAGAGATACAGGTGAAAATTCAGAGATAATTTTAGAAGCCTATTGCTTCTAAATCTTTTTTTTTCCAGTGCTTAGAGGAAAATTTATACTTCTAAAACCTGCATGAAAAATAAGAAAAATCTCAAATCAGTAATGTAAACTTCTACGTTAAGAAAATAGAAAAAGAAGAGCAAACTAAACCAAAAGCAAATATAACTAGGAGATAACAAAGGTTACAACAGAAATATATGAAATAGGGAATTAAAATACAATAGAGAAAATCAACAAAACCAAAAGTTGATTCTTTAAAAATATCGACAAAATTTGCAAACCTTATATAGACTGACCAACAAAAAAGAGAGAAGGCCAAAATGTCTAAAATCAGAGATAAAGTAGGGGCATTATTACATTGTCACATGGCTTTTTGTGTTGGTAAGTTTCAGTTTCTTTCTCTTTCTTGTTTGCATTTTTGTTCTACCAGTGGGTTTTGTTTTTTCTTGTGTATTAGTGGTAGTGTTTATCATTTTTCGGATTCCAGATGTAGGACTTCCATAGGGTTTTCTTGTAGGGCTGCTCATGCGGTGGTGAACTCCTACAGCTTTTGTTTGCCTGGAAAATATACTATTTCCCCTCAATTCTGAAGGATAGCCTTGTTGGGTATAGTATTCTTGGCTGGCAGTTTTATTCTTTTAGTATTTTGAATATATAATGATTTATTTTCTTCTGGCCTGTAGAGTTCCTGGTCAGAAATCTGCTGTTAATCTCACAAGGCTGCTCCCTTATAGGTGACATGATGCTTTCCTCTTGCTTCTTTTAAGATTCTCTTTGAGCTTTGCCAGTTTGACTATAATGTGTCTCTGAAAGGATCTCTTCAAGTTGAATTTGTTTGGGGATCTTTGAGCCTCCTGGATCTGACATCTTTGTCTACCTATACCAGGGAAGTTTTCCATTATTATTTCATTGAATAGGTTTTCCATTCTCTTTCCTTCTTCTTCCCCTTCTGGAACAGTCATGATTCCAATGATTATGTGCTTAAAGCTGTCTGCTAGCTCTCTTAGATTTTCTTCATTTTAAAAAAATTTTTTCTTTCTTTCCTTCCTTCCTTCCTTCCTTCCTTCCTTCCTTCCTTCCTTCCTTCCTTCCTTCCTTCCTTCCTTCCTTCCTTTCTTTCATTTTATCTACCCTGGTTATTTCAAAAGGACTATCTATAAGATCAGAAATTCTTTCTTCTGCTTGTTCTAGCCTGCTGCTTAAGCTATCACTTACGTTATTTAATTGAATGAATCTTTCAGTTCCATGAGTTCTGCTACATTCTTTTTTAAGGTATTTATTTCCTTGCAATTTTCTTCTTTTATATCCTAGATTTTTTTATCATTTTATTATGTTGTCTAACTGAGTCTTCTCCTATCTCAGTAAGTTTCCTTAAGATTGTTTCTCAGAATTCCTTTTCAGCCATCTCAAGGGTTTCCTGCTCTAGGGGGTCTAGTATTTGAGAATTACTGTATTCTTTTGGTGATGTCATATTTTCCTGGGTTTTTGTATTTCTAGTATGTTGATGTCTGGCCATCTGGTAGAGCAGTTGCTTCTTCTATTACTCTGGAGTGGGCTTTGAGAAGAGAGACATCCTCCTCTTTTTTTTTTTTTTTTTTCTAGTCTCCACTGGTGATCCTCATTGTGTCAGTGCAGTTAAGTGTCCATCGGTATGCCTGCACAGTGGCTGTGGCTGCTGCTATGTCAGTGAGCAGCTTTTTGGCAGCTGGGGCTATGGTGGTAGCTGTGGTGGGCCACCCACATGGAAATGGTGTTTTTGGTGCACTCTCTCACCTGCTTTCAGATGGAGTGTACTGCCCTTGGCTCCTTGCCTCGGACCCAGGCATGCTCTCTAGTCTGCTTTTAGGTGCAGGGGTCTGTGGCCCTCAGCTCCTTGCCTAGACCCTGAGGCCTGCTCGTTAGCCTGCTTCTGGGTGGAGTGGGCTGCAGCCATTTGTTCCTTCAAGACCAGAATTTTTTGTAATTGTACTTTTTATTTTGAGAAAACTGTAGATTCGCATACAGTGGTTAGAAAGAATACAGACAAATCCCATGTACATTTTACCCAGCATAGCCCAGTAGTAACATCTTACAGAACTTTAGTATGATATCACGATCACAATATTGGCAATGGTACAGTGAAGATACAGAATATTACCATCATCACAAGGATTCCTCATGTCACTTTTCTGTCACCACACCCACTTTCCTCCTGTTCTCACCCCTTCCTTAATTCCAGACCACCACTAATCTATTCCCCATTTCTATAATTTTATCCTTTCAAGAATGTTATATGAATGGAACCATACATTATGTAATCTTTTGGGCTTCCTTTTCTCAGTGAGCTTAATTCTCTAGAGATTCATCCAGTGTGCTGCGTGTATCAAAGTTTGTTCCTTTGTATTGCTGAGTAATACTCCATGGTAACAAGGTACCACAGTTTATTTAACCATTCATTTGCTGGAACATCTGGGTTGTTTCCTGTTACTTTGCCTCCCATGGATTTGTCACCCCTTTTCCCCCTGGGTGACGGAGCCGCCAAAGATTACTCAAAACCCATCTCTTTTGAGCAGTGAGAAGCCCCAGAAAGGGGTTAATCTCCCAGAACTTCCTCAAGCGTGAGGCATTTCTTCCATTTTGGGAAATTAACCACAAAATGGGGTTCTCTTCCTGTATTTATTCTCCAGACCAAGAAGTTACAGGAAGAGACATGGGTGGGGTTTTGCTAAGTACAGTTTAACAAGTTTTACAATAGA
>NW_007737413.1:35416-38014 GCF_000696425.1 Galeopterus variegatus | reverse complement strand
TTTTAATCTTTGCTAATTTAACTTAATAAAGTGACTTCTTTTAATTTGGAGGGGTTTTTTTTCTTTTCTTTTTTTTTTCTTCATCTCATTTTTTTGACCATTTGTTTTTTGCGTTTTTTTAAATAAGTTACACTTCATGTGCTTTTCTTTATTTTTTTTTTATCTTAGCTTGTTCAGTCTGCTATAACAAAATACCATGCTGGGTGGCTTATAAACAATAGCAATTTATTTTGTTTCAATTTATTTTTCACAGTTCTGGGGGCTGGAACTCCAAAATCAGGGTACCAGCATAGTCAGATTCTGCTGAAGGCCTCTTGCCACATCGCAGACTGACAACTTCTTGTTGTATCCTTATGCAGAGAGAAGAGAGCTAGCTACCTCTCTGACCTCTTCTTCTAAGGGCACTAATCCCATTCATGAGGGGTCCACCCTCACGACCTAATCACTTTGCAAAGACCCCCATCTCCTAATACTATCACACTGGGGGTGAGAACTTCAACATATGAATTTGGGGGAGGGGCACACAAACATATTTCACATGTTTTTATGTACTAATAATATTAGTCCTCCATTTCTTAATTCCTTTCTTTTCCTGAATATAGTGGAAGTACTTGAGCAGGTAAATGTTTTCATTGTCTTATAAAACTTTGTTCTTCAGCCTTGAATAGCTATTACATTCTAATAAATGTTTTCTATGTCTGCTTCAATTCTTGGTCAGCTCAGTGGGTGGAATAGAACTGAACTGAAGGCCTTTTAAATTCTGAACAGAATCTTCCTCTGCATGGTATGCATAAATTCACTCTATTTCTATTAATGCTATGCTTGATGCATTATTCACCTATAGTAGCACATTATTTGCTATCAATAGATTATTAATTCTTTCTGAAGTCAGGTATCTTTTTTTCCATAGTTAGTACTTTATAATCCTCAGCCCATCTCAAATTCCACCTTATTTTATAATACAAGTACCATACCTGGAAATGTAGCCATTTAAGTCCACAATATTTAAATGTATTTCTGAAGGGAATAGGGATTATACATATAGTTGAAGGGCTGATTGAACTTGAGAATTGTGTGTTCCTTCTGACTCAGTCAGGGTTTTGCTCAGCGACCTCAGGAAAATTGCTCAACCCCTTGCCTTTTCCATTTCGTCTTGTGTGAGCAGAGATCAAACCATTTTCTGCTCCCTTGGTCTGATCTAAGAAACTTCACTGGTGACATAAAGGCAGTGGAAAGGTTAAGACAAAAGATAGCATTCAGTCGGGAACAGATTCACTTTAATTATTTACCCAGGGAATAGTTGCGTTTTCAGTAACTCCTAATATTGATGATCAGACAGGCGGGGGTGCGCATTGATGTCTGCAGCAGAATGCACAGGGTTAATGTTTCAGAATGCTCACTCAAGAACCAAGGAAAGCATTAACAGCCAGTCACAATAACTCAAAGCACCACAAAGTTCAGCCTCAGAAAATCTTAACAAAGCCAAGGGATTATTCTGAGGGGTTGCTATCCACTGGCACAATCAGTCTGCTGTGCAGATGAAGACAGATGAAAGACTCTCGGCAGAGAACAAAGGTGAAACCATATGAGGTGGAGGATGCGGAACGTGGGCTGAATCTACTGCTTGGAGTCTGAGAAAGGCAAACCTTGTCAGTCCAGATCCTAATTCCCACAGGAAGCAGCAAACACTGTTGGATCTTTGAGCGGAGTGAGATTCAGTGAAACATCTATCTCTCTCTGAAACACATTTCAGCAGGATATGCCTGCGGAAGGCAAGCCCTTCCTGCTCATCTGGAGGAAGACACTTCTCAGAGGATGCGAAGTAAGGGCAGACCTCTCCCACCCCCAAACTCCTGACATTTTGAGGTTCATCTAGGCCAGAGGGCAGCAAACTAAGGGCCACAAGCCAAAAGTAGCCTGCCACATGTTTCTGTATGGCCTGTGAACTAAGGATGGCTCTTATATTTTTAAATGACTGAAAAAAATCAAAAGATAAACAGTATTTTGTAACGCATGAAAGCTATACGAAATTCATATCTCTATGTCCATAAATAATGTTTTATTGGAATACAGCCATGCTTATTCATCTACCTATTGTCTATGGCTGCTTTTGTGCAACACCTAGTTGAGTAATTGTGACAGAGACTGCATGACCTAAAAGCCTAAAATACTTACTACCTGGCCCTTTATAGAAAAAAACGGCTGACCATCACCCTACCTAATTATTTTATAGGTTCAATAAACCATCTCTTTCCTTGTGCATCCCAGCAGACACAGTTCCCTCAAAAGTCAGCCTGTAACTGTGACAGTCAGCAACAATTGTCAAAACTATTCTTACTTTTGAACTCGAATCTCCAACCCACAGGGACTAATTATTTAAGCTCTATTAAAATGATCTAGAATAAATCAGCCCAGTTCTTTGTGTGAAGGCAAAAGTAAATGAGAAGAGGAAAATCCTTTGTTAATACTGCACACATGAGGCACTGTCTGCTGCTCAGCATCTCTGACCTGATGCTCAACATCTCCAAGCCTGCAGAGCAATCTAGTCCACAGCTCACTCCTGACTTTCCACCCAGAATTCCCAGTAAATCTTCTTAA
>NW_007737413.1:2768-35267 GCF_000696425.1 Galeopterus variegatus | reverse complement strand
GCAATCTAGTCCACAGCTCACTCCTGACTTTCCACCCAGAATTCCCAGTAAATCTTCTTAAGTGGGACCACAGAGGTTCATTACAGAAATTTAGGGTGTTCTGGAGCTGGGAAACACAGAGATTCACCAAGTCCAGCCAAGCACACTCTTGGCCATGGCTGCTCACAGGGGCCAGAGCTCTGGTCCTGTAGGAGTTATGTGCAGTTCGCGTTTCGCAGTCCCGAGTGTGCTAACCAGAAGGCGGGACTGGCAGGCTCGCTGGCACCTCAATTCACTCTTCGGCATATCCCGAGTCTCTGAATTCCTGCAAGTTAATTTTCTATCCCAGTACTTTGACTCCTCAGCCTATAAGCCTGTCTAAAGAAAGCAAGGAGAAGTATTCTAAGTTATAAGGGAATCTCAGGTATCACCTTGTCCCGTGTTGCTCAAAGAGAGATCTGTGGACCAGCCACAACAGCATTGCCCAGAAGCTTGTTAGAAAGCAGAATCTCAGGAATCTGTTGCCATTCTTTTAGTTGGGGGCCTGACATTTAAATTTGTTGCCTCAAATCTGCAACCTGGTTCTGATCTCACTCTTCCCAGCAGCATCTGTGAGCACCCAAGAGGAGTCATGGACACACCTCGAGCCAGAGGTCACCCAGATGGCTGCCTCTTCCTGATTCTCTCTGTTTATTCAAAACCCACACTCCTGCAGATTAGACCCTAGTCCATAACCAACCAGCTTTGCAAACTTAATCTCTTCATGTCTAATGTTAGTGAGCCACTCAGCTAAAATACATACACATACATTCTTAAATAAATATCTTCAGTGGGTGAATGGATAAACAAACTCTGGTATATTCATACCATAGAACACCACTCAGCAATAAAAAGAAACACTATTAATACACACAACTTGGATAAACCTCAAAAAGCATATGCTAAATGAACACAACCAATATCAAAAGGATATATACTGCATGATTCCATTTTTATAACATTCCTGAAATAACATAATCAGAATAATGAAGAATGGGTTAGTGGTTGACAAGGGTTAAGTATGGGGGGAGATGGTAGATAGATGAGAGAGTTCTGCTGTATTTTTTTTTTTTTTGTCTTTTGTCTTTTTCCGTGTCCGGCAACGGATCGCAACCCTCAGTGTTGCCCCCGTACCGGACCGGGGACCGGCAACGGAATTGCAACCCTCGGTGTTGCTCCCTCGCCTCGCTCAGCCAGTGAGCGGGAACCGGTCTGTATGTGGGATCCGAACCCTCGGGCAGGAGCGCCGCCGCGCTTCCCAAGCGGCGGACTTATCCAGTGCGCCACCGGGCCGGCCCAGAGTTCTGCTGTATTTTGATGATGATGGTGATTACACAGAGCTACACTTGTGGTAAAGTTGCATCGAGCTACACACACACACACAAACATGACTGCATGTATAAGTGGTGGAATATGAATAAGCTTTGTGGATTATACCAATATTGAGTTTCTAATTTTGATATTGTACTATATTTATGCAAGATGCTCACACTGAGGGAAGCTGGGTAAATGGTTTGTAGGAACTTCCTTTCACTTCTTTGCAACTTTTTGTTGTTTTTATTTCAAAGTTTAAAAATTAAAAAATAAATGCATTATCATATAAATAAATGAATGAGCAAATTAATTAACAGAACATTATCCACAATAGGAGTGGAAGAAGTGGTTCAATGGAAAATGTGTTTTCTCTATTTTTTAGTACTAAAGTGACCAAGATTCCATCAGTTACAATTCTGTTCTCTAATTTGGCTGGTTCTAACTAGAAGTTCTAGTCTTGCTGGCATTTGGGGAATGAAGGGACATTTTCAAGCTTCTGATGAATGTTCCTGAGATATAGGTATATAATAATACATCACAAATCTAGAAACATTTATTAGAGAAATTCTTTGTCTTTCTGTAAAGTCACAAAAATACATTATGTCTCACACATACTGTTGTTATGTAAGACATCTAGTTGGGGTGAAAGAATTAAAAACAGATTCGTGGGGCTTTGAGATCAGTATCTCAATATATAGGCCCTGCTCCCACCTCCTGCATCCCAGGTACTTCCCCTAATAGCCATCTTAAGGAAAATTAAAATGGACTATGCGTTTTAACATAATAACCAATTTTGCCCTTGTACATATAATTGATTGAATTTTAGCTTTAATTCATCCACTTTCTTGCTGTAATTATAAGAATAACGAGATGTCAGAATTCAGAGCTTCTCAAGTTTAAGAAGAGAGGAGCATCCAAAATGAAATCTTTTCTCTTGCCTTGAAATACCAATCGTTAAAACAGCTACAACTAACATTTTCATGCTGCTTTGCAACTGATGAGACACTGTCAGTTGGAAAGGTCCATTTAGGGGTCAACTCAGATAATATAGAAAGCAGTGTTTAAAGCTATTAAACTAGAAACAAAGAATTGCATGGACTTTTTCCCACCAGTAAGCAGAGGCTTGTCTACATACAATTGAGCCAGTTGATCCTGAATACTAGGATCCCCCAAATCTCACTCTGACCTTTTTGGTCTGCTGACCCTAGTCCCCATCACACTCCAGGAGCACATGCA
Organism: Galeopterus variegatus; assembly: GCF_000696425.1. Taxonomy (NCBI): domain Eukaryota; kingdom Metazoa; phylum Chordata; class Mammalia; order Dermoptera; family Cynocephalidae; genus Galeopterus; species Galeopterus variegatus. The sequence goes on along the minus strand of NW_007737413.1, from coordinate 32,699 downwards.
TTGGTTCTGAGTTTAGGAGCAGGAAACAAAGCTAAAAAAATGAACCAGGACTTGAACCTACCAAGCACTGGTAAAAGATAATGGCTTGAAGTTAGGTGAGTCAGGGTCCACCTGCCCGGGGAAAGCCTCCCACTAATTGGTTGTAAAACCTACCTGCAGTCCAACTTCTTGGTTCTTTGTGACTCCCAGTTCTCTTTTTCACCTGAAGCCCGGAAAAACATGAGTAAATGACTGTTTTTTGGACTAACCTTTAGTATAACAGAAAGGCGATGGGTTCAAGATCCCAATATATCTGGATTTGAATCCTTCTTGGCCAAGTATGGTATACTTCAAACTGCCAAAGTCTACAACATCTTCTTGTCTGCAAAACAGCATTTAGAAGAGCTGTTCTGGTGAATAAATTAAATAATCAAATAACGTACATGAAAGAATCACTAGTGGGTCTGATACACCATAGGTGCTCCTCAAATATTAGTTTCTTACTAATTCCATGACCAAGAAGGCTGAGTATGTTCCATGTCCTTCAGCAGTGTACAGACTGAGAAAATCTCCTCCTAGTCTCTAGCTTCTCCCTAAGACTTGCCCTTCTCTTTCCACCCTTAGAACACTTGTAAGGACACTTAGAAACATTTCTTTAGGATTTCACAAAAAAGAACAAAGGCTTTACATTTCAAGAAACTTCTTCCTTCAGCCTTATAAAAATCCTTGAGAAAAGGATATTCAAATGGCATGGTTATATGATTGGGTTATATAAAAAAAAAATAGAGAGAAAAATGCAAATTAACATCTGAATAAATAAAATAAAACACTCTGACCCATTGAGAAATGTGTAACTTGCACATAAAAGAGGTTTTAAATATCAATTTGTTTAACTTTTTCATTTACCAGAGTCACTGATTTTCCCACAGCCTTAAAGTTAAGCCTTGGCAAAGTCAATGCCAGGACCAATGATTCTACTAAAATATATACCTTGATATTAAGGCTCACCTCATGGGAAAGTACAGATGAAGAGAAATATAGTAGATGTTTATTCTTTGAGACACCCAGCATCTCTCTCCCCTTCTTCTGGAGATGCATATTCACTTTTCCTTTGGAGAACAACCTCTTCCCTGGTCTTAGTCCATGTGGTTTTGTTACCAGACAACAATTTTAGGTTCTTGGTCAAACCATGAAGATGAACCTTTCAAAGGACCAAGAGGGGTTCACACTGCAGTGAGCATCTGTACAAAAAAAGGAAAGGAAGAAGGACGGGCAGTTGCAATATTCCAACAATAGTGCTTTATTGCAAAGTGACAGTACACACAGGAGAGTGCGCAGGCATCTTGTGAAGGAGGAACACAGCATAGATTCTTAAGTTTATGTGCTGTTCTGGGATGGAGGTGTTCCTTTATCTTAACTAAGGGTGGCAATATTCGGCCATGGGGGAGGATCTAAGGTAATTAAGGCCTAACAGGCTGATACAAGGTTGTATCTGCTTGCTGTTAGGTGTCCCTGAGTTTCTGAAGTTTTTGGTCATGTGCAGTGGGGTCATTTTTCTCTTAACTTTGCCCTTCTTTGTCTAGTCTGTACATTTGTTCCTCCTAGATTGCAGGTGCTGCAGTTTTTATGGCTTTAAGCTTTTGTTCAAAAACTGCGAAGTCCCAGGTGTAGCATGCTGATTGGTAAGGTGCTTAAGCTGTCATCAGCTCATTATGGGTTCAATAACTGCAAAACAAGGAGATGGCTAATGTCAATCCCATCTGAATATTTATGAGCAGGCTCCCTAGAGCATGTCCTGCCTCAGTTTGGGTGAAATCAACCTTACTTCTGAGCTCCAGAGATGGCCTCATAACACAGGATGGTGTAATTATCATATTCTACTTCCCTGACCAAGGTATTTGGTTCAAGGATGGGCATGTGACCCCAAAGAGTCCAGTGATACAGACCCAAATTTGTGGAAATGAAACTCTCTTTCCTCCAGAGTGACTGAGTTAATAAGATATAAATCCTGATCTGCTGGAGTCCAATTCACTACTGTGCAGAATAGCCTGCCAGAGATTAAATCTGGTATGAAGAAACATACGTCAGGGGATGGAAAGACACAGATTTCTGAAAATGCTGTTACAATATCTGAGCCTTGCAGTACATAAGGTCAGACCCACCTTGGAATTTTCAATTACAAGAGCAAATAAGTTCCCTGTTTTGTGCACACCAGGTGAATTGCATATTCTGGCACTTGCAACCATAAAGTTCTCAACAGTACCAAATTTTAATAGGATAGAAATTTCTTCCCACACCCACAGTGGAAAGATTTATGGCAGCTAGAGGCAAGGAGAGAAGAGAGACAGCAGAGATAGCCTGACAGCTTGGGCAAGTAGCTCAAGGGCTAGTTGCTTTACTTTAAACAGCAAGTTGCAGGGGAGTTAACAGTAGATAAGCCATCACCTTTCTGATTTCCTCAAAGGACACTTGAAATGAAATTAAATTGATAGACTGAGTGCTTGTTGAAAGCAAACAGGGCTGAGTGTTCCCCTGGGCTCCAGAACACACATATTTATTGAAATCGATAGGTATGTGCTTTGTGAAAGCAACTCTCACCCAAGGCAGCAGAGGATATCAAATAGGGTTGAGCCCAGAGCCAAACTAGAAATCAAATACAAAAGTTCAAAAGGACAAATGGTAATGGTTACTATATTAGAAGGGCAAAGAAGCAAAGAAAGCAAGGGTGGGGCACAATGCCAGGAATTCAAGAAGCAGGGTGTGGTTTGTAAATAAGGAATGATTCGGGGCATTACCTAGGACAGACATTGTTTTCTGCTGCTATCTTTTATACACCATGCAGGATCAGGGTGGGGCACAATGCCAGGAATTCAAGAAGCAGGGTGTGGTTTGTAAATAAGGAATGATTTGGGGCATTACCTAGGACAGACATTGTTTTCTGCTGCTATCTTTTATACACCATGCAGGATGTAGGCAAACTGGCTGAGCTTAAAGGGTCAGAGTGGGGGGTACATTGAAGAGTGTAAATAGAGGGGACTAACATACAGTTATTTCCCTCAAGCACATTATGGTACTGTGCAGAAATCAGATGCATTCACTGGTAATAAAATAACAAGCAGAATATGGGAAGTGCCTTGCTAGAAAAACAAAGACCCCAGGAAAAATGGGAAAAGAGAAATTAGTTTTGATTCAGGGAATATTGGAAGGCTACATGAAAGAAGCATTTGAACTGGATTTTTATAGGATTTCAAGAAGCCTAGATTCTGAATGGTAGGAAAGCAAATTCAAAGGTAAGAAAGGTGGAAATATGCAGAGCACTGCTGGATGTGTTACTTGAATACATAGAGAAAGCAACTCATGCCTGGCAGGCCAGTGGGCTAGGAAGAAGCCAGAGAGACCAACCTAGACAGGTGGGGAGGGCTTACCTGAGACAGAGAGTGACCTGCACGATGGATGTGGTGGGGAATGGAGGAGGGAAGAGAAGACGAAACATGTCAGTGAGGAGAACATATCAGGGAGGGTCATGATGTTCTTGACCGGCAGTGTTCCCATTAGAGGAACATTAATCCGTGGAGTCTTGCCATTTGGTTGGAGGCAGGGCAGAAGGAAAAGAGACAAAGATGGCTTTGAGACTTCTAACCAATGTAACTGGGACATAGTAATACTCTTTTTAAAAAATATGCATACTAGGGTATTACAGAATGATTTAAAATATTTTTTATTCCTTTTTTAAAAAAATGATTCATATCAAAGATATGCATTTCTGCCTATTTTGGAAATCATTATTCATAACTTCACAATATTTCCCATATTGTTTTAACATATGTGGTCTTAGGTTGGGTTCCCTAGAAGCAGTGCCTGAGACAAGAATGAAGGTCTTGAGACAAGCAACTTACTGAGCATGCAATAGAAAGGTCTCTAAGGGAGGAAAGAAAGCAGATGGTTCAAGGGAAGTAGCTAAGCGAGACTGTGGGATCCTCTGGAGTCTAGCCTCAGCCTGATGATATGCAGATCTGTGAGGCATGAATTGCACCACAGAGTTGGTCTCAATTTGAGGCAAGGGGATCAGCCTTCTGTACCCTGGGATTTAGGTTGCCCTGGGGCCAAGTGGAAGATGAGCCTAGCCTCCTGGACATGGAGGCTTCCATTGGCTTAGGGCAATTCTCTAGAGAAGAGAGAAGCTGGAAACTCTGAGTTGCCAACTTTCACAGCAGCTGGGTATAGGTGTACTGTCCTGGTACCAGATATCTGGGTAAGGCAACAACAGTGCCTGCTACTTATGAGTTTGGATGTTAACATTAGATAACTATATAAACCAGGGTATTTCAAACAAAGGATATTTTAGTAACTCATCATTACTTTGTCTTTTGCTCTCTTCCCTGAGGATGAGCTGGAAGAGATTATGCTCTAATTCATGTCTCTAATGGGAACATCTTGGACTAAGATCTTAGAGAGAGCAAGAAAGTGCAAGTTCTCTATAACATCTCCCATTTCTAACCCAAGCTGCTCTTTTCCCCGTGGTCAGAATATGTTCTTGTCTGAATTTGTGAGTCATAATCTTTGTTGCCTGGTAACATTTTACCTTAACCATCCACTGATCTCAACTGCAGGAAGCACCTGAGCCCAGAAGCAGAGTGAGCCCTCAATAAAAATATGGCCAGCCTTTGATGCTGAAATTCTAAGTCAACTAAGGCCATTTCTAAAGGGAGAAGGACTTTTAGATAAGCTCTGTGTAGCTGATAAGTAAGTTTCAGTAAAGGTCAGGGTACTGGCTAAGTTTCTAATAATAAAGAATTAATGAAGAAAGTAGTTCTGGAGTTGATCACTTCATAAGCTTGTGAGTTTTTGTCACTTGGCCATAGAAAATAGTCTGTCCAAAGTTGTTTGGTATGCCAGAAAGTTAAAAAAAAAAAAAGGTGCTTAAAAAAAAAAAAGACTACACAGGGTCATGCCAGAAGGACATAGGAGCTAGTTTGAAGGAGCTCCTGCTGGAAGAATAGAGGACAATTTGAGCACCAAAATATTTAAAGATGAAAATACATAAGTCTGTACCAAAAACAGTTAGACAAATCAATAAATAAACAGGGGAAAAGGAAGACTTTTGCTTACACAGTATGCCTATTACTGAACTGACAGATGCAGCTGATGAGTTGGAGTTGAAAAATCATTATTTTGCAACCATCATAGCAGAAATTGGATCAGACAAGAATCATCAAAGGATGTTAAATTCATGGAGAAATTTTGATGAGGAGGAAGATAGTTGCATGGTCTTGACTGTCTTTGAGAGACTATTTTATTAGTTGCAAAGGAAACAAACTAACTATACTATAGAGAAACTGGACAACCCCTTCATGAACTTGGACAGTACTTTGAGCGATCAAAATCAGCACCACTAAGAAGGGCTGATGGACATTGTATGCCTCCAAATGTGGTATTTTTTTTTTTTGGACCGGTAAGGGGATCGCAACCCTTGGCTCGGTGTCATCCACACCACGCTCAGCCAGTGAGCACCTGGTCATCACTCTATAGAATCTGAACCTGCGGCCTCAGTGCTAACAGCACCTCACTCTCCTGAGTGAGCCACAGGGCCAACCCCAAATGTGGTAGCTTGACAAGGGCACTATATCCTACGGCACGGATCGCAACCCTTGGCTCGGTGTCATCCACACCACGCTCAGCCAGTGAGCACCTGGTCATCCCTCTATAGAATCTGAACCTGCGGCCTCAGTGCTAACAGCACCTCACTCTCCTGAGTGAGCCACGGGGCCAACCCCGAATGTGGTAGCTTGACAAGGGCACTATATCCTACGGCACCTACTTCTTTATGACCAATCTGGCTTTGAGGCTTCCACATTCTAGATGTCTCACCACCCAATCTCTCCCTCTATTAAATTTTACTGTGATAATGCTGTGTAATGACTCCCTCCACCCCTAGCCAAATCTCAGTGGCTTTCAACAAATGATTGTTTTTCTTACTCTCTTCTAAGTGCAATATTCCAGATGAGCATGTACAACCTCAATTTAGTCATGAGGAACTCCCAGAAATCCCCAGATGAGGAACATTCAATTAAAAAGAGGGAGTTATATTATTCAATAATGTTTGTGTCGTAACTGAACAGAAAGGCTGAGGAACAGTTCCAGATTAAAGAAAACTAAAGAGACATGGCAATTAAATGAAATGTGTGATCCTAGACTAGATTAAGTACTGGAAAGAAAATAGTCCTAAAGGAGAATAACTTTATCCTAATGAAATGCACATTTAAGAATCTAGAGGTAAAAAAGCCATGATGTATGCAGCCTACTCCCTGATGATTTACAAAAATTATATTTACGTATATGTATATGTATATTGAGAGAGAGAAAAGGCAAATGAACAAATAAATCAAAATATTAACAATAGGCAAATGTGGGTGTTCCTTGTGCTATTCTTGTACTGTTTCTGTATATTTCCATGTAAAAAATTTAATTATGACCAAGACAGAAAAGCCCAGCCCCAGATGACTTCACTGGTAAATTCTACCAAACATTTAAATAAGAATTAATGCCAATTCTCCTAAACTCTTCTAAAATTGAAGAGGAGAATACATTTTCAAATTTATTTTATAAGGCCAGCATTACCCTTATACCAAAATCAGACAAGAAGCTTTTTTTTCTCTGCCATCATGGTATATTCAGTGGCCTCCTTCATCATGTCTTCTCACAAGGATTTCAGAATCAAGCAATTCCTGGCTAAGAAACAAAAGCAAAATCAGCCCATTTCCCAGTGGATTCAGATGAAAACTGGTAATAAAATCAGATACAATTCCAAGAGGAAACATGGGAGAAGAACCAAGCAGGGTCTATAAAGAATTGTATGAGAGATGGCACACATGTTTACCAATGGACCAATGTCACTATCATCTTACTGTATTGGACATTTGGACATGCTTTATTGAGGAAATTCTTTGTTTCTATGCTCTGCATAAGTAGATTGATTCTATAATAAACGTGTTAAAGCTTTTATTTGAAATGCTGTTGTGTTCTGGCTTGTGATGTACTGAATTCCCCGTTCCCTTGCCAGACCAGCAGAACTTCCTCCAATGATAGAAATGTTTCCTGACTATCAAGTACATGAAATGTTTTTAGTGTAAAGGACTGATTTTTAAAATTTAGTTATATTTAAATAGCTCTGTGTGGCTAGTGGCTATCAAAAAAAAAAAAAAAAAAAACCCGGAAAAAAAACATGATAAGAAAATTGCAGGTCATATCCCAGTTGAATATAGATGCAAAAATCCTCAACAAGATACTGTCAAACTAAATCCCACATTACATTAAAAAGATTATACACTATGGCTAAGTGAGATTTATCCCTGGGATGCAAGAATGTTTTGACATATGAAAATCAATTAAAGTGATACACCATATTAACAGAATAAAAGATAACAAACACATGATTATCTCAATGGATGCAGAAAAAGCATTTGACAAAATTTAAAACCATTTCATGATTTAAAAACTCTCAGCAAACTAGGAATAGAAGTGCCTAAACATAGTAAAGGCCATATATTAAAAAGCCACAGTAACCTCATAGTCAATGGTGAAAACTTAAAGCTTTTCCTGGAAGATCAGGAAGAAGGCAAGAATGCTCACTCTTACCATGTCTATTCATCATAGTACTAAAAGTCTCAGCCAGAGCAATTAGGCAAGAAAAAGAAATAAAACGCATTCAAATTGGAAAAGAAGGAGTAAAATTATCTTTGTTCACAGTTGACATTATATTATTTGTAGAAAACCCTACAGATTACACACACATGTAAAACTACCAGAATAAGCAACTGAATTCAACAAAGTTTCAGGATACAAAATCAATTTTAGTTTATACCTTCCTTAGTGCAGTGGTTGTGCTTTGTATTCAGTTGGATTTCCCACAGAGTACTCAGCAGAGTACTATAGGATTTTGTGCTCTCAATTTTGGTTGAATAATAATAATAATAGTTAACACTTTCTTAGAACTCATAATAAATTCCTGGCCCTATATTTAGTGCTTTATACATATTAAAGAATTTAATCTTCACAATGATTTAATGAAGTAGATTTCATTTCTAGACCCATTTTCTAGGAAAGAAAACTAATGCAGAGGCTAAATAACTTGCCAAGGTCAGATAGTAAAATGAAGGAGCCAGACAGTTGGGCTCCAGAGCTCATTCTTCTAACCATTACACCATCCAGTTTAAACTTAGATCATATGGGAATCTTGACATCTGAAGCACAGCACAATTTGCCACCATGATAGCAAGGAGGATGTCTGCAAATAGGGAAGATTATTGCTGGAAGTGACAGTCCCATAGGGCAGCTGTCCCACCTGGTCATCCTTAGGAGACCATGTTCCTTTACTGTCTTGTGTCTTTTCAGCAAGGGAAGTCTGCTTCCTTCCAGTGTTTTCCCTACTTTTCCCCCCAAATCAGCAACTACTCCTTTACAACCAAGCAAGGAGGATGTCTGCAAATAGGGAAGATTATTGCTGGAAGTGACAGTCCCATAGGGCAGCCATCCCACCTGGTCATCCTTAGGAGACCATGTTCCTTTACTGTCTTGTGTCTTTTCAGCAAGGGAAGTCTGCTTCCTTCCAGTGTTTTCCCTACTTTCCCCCGCAAATCAGCAACTACTCCTTTACAACCAATTTGTCTTTGAGGCTTCCCTCTCCTGGGTGTCTCACCACCCGAGCTCTCCTTGTGTAGACTTTTACTGTGATAATGCTGTGTAACAACAACTCTCCCTGCCCCAAGTCTCAGAAGCTGTCAATGAATATTTATTTTTCTTACTTTCTTCTAAAAATTACCTGTGGGTTGGCTAATCTGGGCTAAGATTGGGCTTACCTGGTTTGAGTGGGCTAGGATGGACTCAGCTTAAGATCACACTCAAGTCTGCTCTTATTATTTTGAGAACAAAAGAACTAACAAATAAAAACACCAAAGGCAAGCACTTCTTTTTTTGTCTTTTTTTGTGACCGGTAAGGGGATCGCAACCCTTGGCTCGGGTGTGCCATGGGGTCGTCCCAGGCAAGCACTTCTTAAGGCAGATAGTAGTGCAAAAGAGGCTAGACAGACCACAGAGCACATTTGAAGCCCCAGCACATGATATGTCTGCTAATGCTTCATTGGCCAAAGCAAGTTGTATGAGTCAAAAAAGAAGGGATGAAAATGCATACTCTGTATATTGTACTGGGAGAGAAAAATCAGATGGAAAAGGAGCATGGAAATATAACCATAAATCCAATCTACAGACCTCTCCAACATACCTGAGACAGAAATGCAGTGTGGTCCCAAATAGGAACAGAAACAGCACACTCTATGGCTTTCTCCTGGGCTCCAAAATGTACTCAGTCCCAGCAGTCATTTGGAAGTGGATAGACAAGACCACATCATTAGGGAAGGCCAGAGAGCATCCTCATGTATAACCCATGTGCCTCAGAATATTCACATTACTCCAATTTGAATAAGTGGAGCATAATAAAGCAATCAACTAACATATAGCTACTCAACACCTAAATTGCAATATCAACCTGGTGTTGTCAAGTCCAAAGAGAAATGGTATGTCAAGGACCAATTGAACTCTCTGGGAAGATATGACGGATGCACTTGCAACATTTATTGAACAAGCCAGTGTGTGATTAAGTTCTCAACCACATAGAAGAGCTTCTAGAAGAAAGGATAGTTTTTTACAGAGTGATAATTGCACAGCATGAAGCACATGCAGAGAAAGCCTGGGGGAGCTGAGAGCTTAGAAAGAATGTCCTATAGATTTAAAGAACAGATAGAAAATGTTAGATATGCATTTCCAGAGAGGATAACCAGAGTCAGGAGAGATGGGGGACAGTAATAGAGTAGGATATTATAGGTTTGTCATTTAATAGAGTTTTAGGAAATTATATTCCAGGAGCAAGAGGGGATAAAAGAAAATGCCCTGAGCTGACAAATGCCTTGGCTGCCCTGGTCTGGGAGAAATTTCTGAATTGCAGTTTTGAGTTAAAGTTCTATTTTCTGTGTTATTTTTTACTGCTTCAAAACCATTTACTTTCTGACCAAACTGTGTGGAGGGAAACAAAATTTAAATGATTCAACATATGTCACCAAGAACTACTGAGCCCTGCCGTTCTTTTTTAAAGACAACCCCCACGAGAGTTCTATTTTTGGATTGAACAGATTTCCATTTCAACCAAAGCTAGCTAGGATGATACTTTTTCCTTCTCTCCTATGCAGCGTGGGAGCCAGTTGGGATTCTTTAAAAGGCCTGCTGTGTTGCTGAGTGTCCTGGAAGAATGCAGCATTGCAGTAGCTCCAGCTGAACCAATAAATCATGACCTGGAAACACCAGCCATTGTACTCTCCTGTTTATCACAAACAAAAGAAAATGTGGTTCCTTTTCTTTCTTCCTTTGTGGCAATGTAGCACCCAGGGATCATATAATGTGAGGAGCGAGCATTAAAAGCTGAAAGCTTGATCTTTCTCTAGCTTCAGTTAAAATGTTATTTTGGGATTATAAATGTCATTACAGAGACTTCAAGTCCTCACTCAAATCCGGTTCCAGGAACACAGGAAGATTGAAGACTCCCACCCCTTTGCTGTGGTGAAGATATTCGACTGGTTCTGGCCAATGGATAGACAGAAATGTGTGTAACTTCAAGCAGAGCAGTGAAAAGCTCATAGGCATCCGGTTCCAGGAACACAGGAAGATTGAAGACTCCCACCCCTTTGCTGTGGTGAAGATATTCAACTGGTTCTGGCCAATGGATAGACAGAAATGTGTGTAACTTCAAGCAGAGCAGTGAAAAGCTCATAGGCATTCCTTCGATTTTTCTTGCTCTGCTCTGTTGAATAAGGAGGCCGGTCATTCCTGATGGTGCTGCTAATGGTTACGGCACCCCATCAGCCTGAAACAAAAAGTTGCTGGATGGAGGACCATTGCTCTGCAGGATTGCCTGGACAATCCGTGGACATCACATAAGCAAGAAGTAAACCTTTGCTGTGTTCGGGCACTAAAATCTCAGGACTGTTTGTTTTCACAGTTTAACCTACCTACCCTGACTGATAAATGCTAACCAATACCTACAAAGATCTAAAATACAATAACCTTAATTTAAGCTAGAATAATAATGATTAGACAAAGGACAGCCTACAGGGCAAAGATGCTTGATAAGCATGTATTGATCTCCCAAACTTCACTGGTGGGTTTTACTCAAAGGAGAATCCCTTGGAATCTCATTTGGAATATAGTAGTTCTTACTTTAGACACATTTCAAACATAGTTTCCCTTTTCTAGATTTAAACAGAAAGTTAGAAGGGAGAGTCTTCAAGGGCATGCTTGCAGCAGTAAAAAGCGACAGCTGACAACTTGTCAGTTTGGACATTTTTGCTGCATTCTTCATCCTGAGTTAGTTGAATTTACAAGTTCCCTTTTTAATGTCTGATTTTCTGAAATGTCATTTAGATTATTTATTGAAGACGATTGTTCAATGTCTTCTCTGTGACCCAGACCACCCTATAATAACAACCACTTCCTAGAGAGGATACATTGGAAAAATATCAGAAGCATAATGTTGACATGCAGCCAACTTAAGCACATTAGCTTAAACATACACCATGTCTTCTTACACATGCACTGGATCTGAGTGTAGACACAAAATGCCTAAGAGGATGTAAGGCATCAGCATCTTATTATCAAGAAACAGTGTGAGTTACATTAGGAACTTCATTATAGACACACCTACAGCCCTGTCTAGTACAACAAGATTCATTTGTATTGCCAACATTCTCTTTTGGGAACGAAACAGTGTGAGTTACATTAGGAACTTCATTATAGACACACCTACAGCCCTGTCTAGTACAGCAAGATTCATTTGTATTGCCAACATTCTCTTTTGGGAACTTTTTTTTTAAGGCTATGCCTGTCTGCAATCGGTAAAACCAGGTGTACAGAACTATAAATCTTTGATTAGCATCTTCTCCTGTACTCTTGACTACTATTCATGAAGAGCAAAATTGAAAGGTGGTGCTTCAAGGGGATTTGATAGAGGCAAATAGATCATATTGTGCTATAACCATTACAAGTTTTTAACTCACCTCTAGATATTCATAATCTGTCACTACAAGCTAATGAAACCCTGTGGTTTACAGTCATTTTCCACATTTTTCCCCATCTGAAGGTAAGTAAGGAGAAAATGATTAATAAACTATGGTGAATTTAATTTTCTCACCAGGTATCTCCCTGAATGGATACCTTTCTTATGAGAACTGCCTTAGAGTCTTAAGAAGATGAGTGCCTTGTGTTCTTAGCCAGCCTATCTTCTAGAATTGTATCTGGAAATGTTTTGCCTGTGAGTGCTGTCTAATGTTTATTTTTGGCAACCAGGAGTTTGAAGTGATATTAAAAAGAAGAAAAATGAGGATGATCCAGGCCAGGTTAACAAGTGTAATCTAGAAGAAGTCCCTGTCTCTCCAAGGGACGTGATTAAGTGTCCTTGGTAAAGAGTTCATGTTGAATTGGGAAACTCTAATAGAGAAAGAACTTAATGATGACCAATTCTTTCACAAATCGGATATGGTCAATGGCCCCTTATTCCACCTCTCACAGCCACAGGAACTGTTGGGGACCTATAGCCCCACACCCCTTCTTGTGTGACCAGGCCTACGTGACAATCTGCTTATGTCAGATGTCTGTGCTTATGGGATATCTGCCTCATAATCTGTACCTGGGACGCTGTGCTCCTGGCTATGCAAGTCTACTCAAGAGTGACCTCTTATCTCCTTTCAAGTTTCTGCTTTCTCGTAAAGATTAGGGGCTTCTGTGCATCAGAGATTTTCTGACTTTGTTTCTTCTCAAGATCTTATCGTATTCCTGCATTCCTAACTCCTTACAATATGCTTGCTTTTTCCTATATAAGATGTAACCTAAGAATCAATAAACGAGACTTGATCAGAATACTGTCTTGTCTCCCATCTCTCGCGTCTCTACCCAGTGGAGATAGAACTCAACATTCAAAAACCTCAGAAGATTTAATGTGTGGGCTTTAACACACATTATATACTAGCTTCTTTCTAGAAAGATATTTTTGGCAAGAGTGGGATGGTGAGAGATAAGGGAAGGTAAAGAGTTTACTATCAACCTAAAAGATAAGACAGACATTAAAGCAGGACCTAAAAAGAGAGCAGGAGATGCCCCAGACAAACTGGACCAACCTCACAACTTCACTCTGAGCAAGCCACATTACGGGGACTTAACAAGGTGCAGCACATCTACAGGACATTCTCCCCAAGACAACCTCGTTAGCTCAGTGACCTGCTGTGGAGCACTGGTGGCACAGCCGAGGTTGCAGATTTAATCTTCCTGTGGGTTAGTTTGCTGGCTGTGTTCTGTTTCACAGCTTGGCAGATCTAGCCAACCTCAGTGTGGCACTGAATCCAAAGGATCACAGCACAAGAGTACAGACTGAGCAGTGCAAATTCCATCACCACTGCTGGAAAAATAAGCCAAAAACTGCAGTCAATTCATAGAGGGTCTTTTATTTTTATGAAGGTTATTAAAATCCTCAATATACAAGAGTTCATCAAACTTCAAATTCAGGGTCTATCTTGGCTCAGAAGAAAGGAAAGAAGCATGATGCTAATGTGGATGGTCGGTAGAGGGGATGTGTTCACCAATTCTCAAAGAACCAGAAGTTTTCCCATGTACCATCTGAGTTCAAGCTCTATAGTTTTCTGGTTGTCACTGAATCGTGTGAAAAGCCTAATGCTTGGTTCCTGACTTTCAATTTTCTTTATTTCTATTTTTTAAAAAAAGTTCTATGTGAAGATATTTAATCACCAAATGTTTTGTTGAAAATTGACTTTCTTCTCTACCCACTGATATGGAGCATTTATGTTTTTCTTATGACTGCATAAATTACAGTCTCTGAATGCTACAATTATAATTTTAAATGTATTTTTCTCTCTTTACAAAATGAACAGCTGAGCACATTTTGTTATGCTGCGAAATACATGTTCAAAATTAACAGAATTTTCATGTTCAATCATTCCCTTTTAAATCCCACCATTCACATGCTTCTTACTTATTTAGCAAAAATGTAATAGTGACTTTATACTCTAAGCATATACATAAAATTATTCAGAATAAAAGGAGCCATTTCAATGAAAAATATTGGGTGTGATACGAATCAAAGTAAGGTGGCAATTAACAAACTATTAAAAATAACCACTTTATCCCCACATGGCAGATATTTTTCTTACTGTTAAAGGCCCATGAAATGAAGGATTTAATAACTGAATAAAGTCTTTAAATATAGTTATCTCTTATTTCTGACCCTATTGGTAAAATATTGAGGTGAGCCCTTTCCTGGTAAAATCATTGGGAGCAGAAATGATATTCTGGAGGGAAGAGTGTACTATTTCAACATGGTGCTTTTCTTTTAGGAAACCACAGTATTTGAGAGGCAAGTAAGCATGGAATCTTTAAATATAGTTATCTCTTATTTCTGACCCTATTGGTAAAATATTGAGGTGAGCCCTTTGCTGGTAAAATCATTGGGAGCAGAAATGATATTCTGGAGGGAAGAGTGTACTATTTCAACATGGTGCTTTTCTTTTAGGAAACCACAGCATTTGAGAGGCAAGTAAGCATGGAGGAGTTGTTGGTGTCTCAATAATGAAATGCTGCTAAAGATCTATTGATGCCTGCTTGATCCAATATAACACCATAACACAATGGAAAAAGGCTCTGTGTGTGTGTGTGTGTGAGAGAGAGAGAGAGAGAGAGAGAGAGAGAGAGAGAGAGAGAAGGGGAGGATGGAGGGTTTGGCTCCTTGCCGAAATCATTCTGTGTAAGTGACTACATAGGATTGCCAACTTAAAATCTCATCCTTGCCCACACCTATTTATTTGCATGATCTTTTCAATAAGTAGCAGTAAAACTTATAGTATTGTTACCAAAAAATCACATTCAATATAGGGTTGTCAGAAATGAGAGACCCCAGACCATCATTCTCTATGATCTAATGTCCCTGATTATCCTGGAGTTCTGACCTTGAACTCTTCTATATGCTTGGCTGTTTCCCTGAATTTGGGGTTTATGGACAGACATCAGGTCCCTGTGAATGCCCCAAATTCCCTGCAATCATGTTTGAGATTGTATGTGTACTTATGTGTATGTGTGCGTGTAGGTATACATGTATGTGTATGTGTATGTGTGCATGCATTTTTCTGGCAAGGGGGTCCATAGTTTCCATTAGGATCTCAGAGTAGGTCTGTAACTCCCACTGCAGAAAAGGTAAGAAACACACCTACAGGAAGAATGCCTTCCACAGTGTGCGGTCAACTCAATAATACATGTACTCTTAACATCCTATCAAAGTCTCTAAAGACAATATGGGCAAAGCTCGTCTTGCACCCTCTCCGTCTTCTCCTTCTGTTTGTTATCTTCCCTTCACTTTCCCCTTCCCCATGAAGCACCCCTGTTCCTTTGAGTCCTGTCTTCTCATATCCAGAGGTGAAATTATTCTCTGATAGGTGTTAACTGCGGAATGTAAGGATATATCATCTTTCTCAGCACTCTTTTGTTCTACATTTATAAGAATCAAAGAGTAAGGTCTTAATCCAAAGAATAAACCCCAAAGTTTTAGACACTGTGGTCCCCGGGTTGAAATCACATGAGGGTCCTGTCCAGTTCCTCTCCAATCTACCTGCAAGTGATGGTCTGCCTACAGGTGTAGCTGATACAAACAAGCCCCTTAATTAATCTCCTGAAGGTCACCGAATGACACAATGCTAGTCAACAGAAGAAAAACCAGCCAAACTTGTTGAGAGAGCAAATAAAGATTGGCCAATTTTTCCTTTGAGTCCTGTCTTCTCATATCCAGAGGTGAAATTATTCTCTGATAGGTGTTAACTGCAGAATGTAAGGATATATCATCTTTCTCAGCACTCTTTTGTTCTACATTTATAAGAATCAAAGAGTCAGGGCTTAATCCAAAGAATAAACCCCAAAGATTTAGACACTGTGGTCCCCGGGTTGAAATCACATGAGGGTCCTGTCCAGTTCCTCTCCAATCTACCTACAAGTGATGGTCTTCTGCCTACAGGTGTAGCTGATACAAACAAGCCCCTTAATTAATCTCCTGAAGGTCACTGAATGACACAATTCTAGTCAACAGAAGAAAAACCAGCCAAACTTGTTGAGAGAGCAAATAAAGATTGGCCAATTTTCATGTTCATTTTTATTCTTTTTTTTTTTTTTTAAAGATGACTGGTAAGGGGATCTTAACCCTTGACTTGGTGTTGTCAGCACCACGCTCAGCCAGTGAGCGAACCGGCCATCCCTATGTGGGATCCGAACCCAGGGCCTTGGTGTTATCAGCACCGCACTCTCCCGAGTGAGCCACGGGCCGGCCCACGTTCATTTTTATTCTGATCACACTGTCTTTTCTCTAAGTTGTACAATTTCATCTCTTAAATAACCTCAGACCTACAAGCACCTACATCAGTGCCCTGTCTATGTAGAGAAAAGGGTAGGGTAAGTCCAGAATTGCTTATCTTGCATTTCCTATAACTGAAAAGCACATTTTCCAGAAGAAAGTGCAGGTGGGGCATAGTGGGCAGTTTTCTAGCTCAGGCTGCACTTCTCCAGCACAGTTTGCAGAGTTTGTGTCAGTTCTTCCCATGCTTGGGGAAAACCTGCTGAAGGAAGCCTCTACCTGCTCCTGTCCCTCATCCTCCCTCATCCTCCTCCTGGCTGACCCACCTTGGTGTTCTCATGGGAATATCTGGGACTCCTTTAGCACCCTCTCTACTCTCTGGTTCTTCAAAAATACACCGCAGGTCCCAAAGGATATTAAGGATTTTCTCAAACATGTATTGACATCAGCTTAGTCCTCCTGAAGAACACAACATGGCCAATAAATTATCTGCTGGTGCTTCTGAGAAAAATGCCTATGTATAATGAAACTGCTTAAAGAAGCCTGGGAAAAAAGGGATTATTTTAGACAATCCCTGCAGCTTCTGTGAGTCTCCTACAACACTCATGAAACCTGATCATCTTCCATATCTTGCCCACTTTTCTGAGCTAAGGTGTGTGTATGTCTCTGTTCCATTAGCACTGATGGAAATTGGGAGCACTTAAGAGGAGGCAAGCCTTTCCCTAGAGGTGTAATTTCATTGCATTAAGATATCAAAACATGAGAGAATACACGTTGGTATGTGGCAGATTCATGAGGTTGGCTCCATTAACACTAATGGAAATAAGAGCCGCGTCTCCCGCCACAATGACGGGCAGATATATAAACCTGGCGCCTCTGGAGTCCCTGGCGTGCTGACTGACCTCACTCCTGCACGCAGTTTGCTTTGTTTTTCAAATCCAGCTGGATAAATGTGACAGAGACCCCTGACTGAATAAAGACACTAAGTCTTCACCCTGGTAGCAGGCAGTTTGTGGGGTATGGCTTTAAATGAATGCATGAGACAGGTTGTATGAGCCACATTACAAACATCAGTCCAACTCATTTATGATCCCATCTTTCAAAGAACAGACAAAGTAAACCAGGGATATCAGTTTCTCTAGGAAGAAGACATAAAATCCTGAATTGAAAAGATCTACACAGGCAGCACACTCTAGCCACTTAGGAGACCAGCTGACCCCTTACGGGCTCACTGTTCATATCACTCCACTGCCTCTTGTCCCTTAAGGCAAAATTTGTACTTTACTGTCTTTTCTTTTATGTCTCTTTGTCATGCTTTCTGGAATTTTCTCCTCAGTTAATGTTTTGTATACCTAATATTTACTTGATTGCAAAAATCCCAGCGTTCCAGAACATAAAATTATGAGACGGTATAGAATATTAAGGAGAAAAACAACATGATCAAATTATCCACTAAGAGTCATTAGTCAGCAAAGAATAAAGATCAATGATCCAGGGAAAATTAAGCAGTAAAGTATAGCAATTAAATTGATGGAATTAGATATCCCTGAGTTCCACTCAAATGTTTAGTGTGTGATCTTGACCAAGTCATTTAACCTTTCCTGTTTCCATATCTGTTAACATAGGAAAAAATTATGTGTACCTTGCAGGATTGTTATTAAGCTTTGGATCAGTAATCTATAGCTACAATAATGCTGCATAAAACATGCACAAAACCTCAGTGACTTACAACAGTCAACACGTATTTTTGCTTATGAATCTGTGGGTTGCCTGGGAGGTTCTGCAGATTGGCCTAGGTTTGGCAGACTTCATCCGGCTTGCTCATGTGTCTTTGGTGAGTTGGTAGGTAAGTTGAGTCAGGCTGGTTATCTTATTCAGACTGCCATAACAAAATACCACTAGGTGGGTGGTTGATACACAACAGGTATTTAGTTCTCTTAGTTCTGGAGGTTGGAAGTCTGAAATCAGGGTGCCAGCATGGTTGGGTTCTGATGCGGACCCTCTTCCAGATTGCTGGCAGCCAACTTCTCACTGTGTCTTCACATGGCAGAAGGAGTGAGGGAATCTCTGGGGCCTCCTTTATAAGGACACTAATCCTGTTAATGAAGGCTGCACCTCCTACCCAACCACCTCCCAAAGGCCTCACCTTCTAATATCATTGCATTGGGGGTTAGAATTTCAACATGAATTTGGGGGGACACAAACATTCAGACCATAGCAGTGATTTAGGATGGCCTGGGCTGGGATGGTTCGTCTGTACCTCACATCGTCACTCCTTCTGCTTCCCCACACCTGTTCTTCTGGTGGCAGGGGTCCAGAAGAGAATGGCAGTTCATGTGCCTCCTAGGTTTGGAATTGTTCCATGATCACTTTCTCTGCATTTTATTGGTCCAAGCAAGTCACTCACCCAAACTCAAACTCAAGGGGTGAGAAAATGACCCCATCTCTTGATAGAGGTAGCTGCAAAATCACCTTGCAAAGCATATGGCAAGGGAGGAGTAGAAGATTGGGGCTGGTTTCCAGTCGGTCTTGCACAAGCCAGATTTAAATTATTTATGTGAGGGGCTTAACACAGTGCCCAGCACACAGCAAATTGTTCAATGAAATACATCTATTTTAAAACCATAATAAGTATAATGTAAATCATAGTTATTAATTATATAGTATTGTATCTAACACACTTTGTGAGTTTCTTTGTGTCAACCTCTCCCAGATTCCGTGCTCTTAATTTGTTACCATGCAAATGATTAACTCTGCTCAGATCTGTGTAGCTTGAGCACCGATTGCTTCCCACAGAAATATCAAGCCCACCACACAGCTGAATGTCTAGCTCATCCCATGACATCTGGACTAACATAAAATGCCCTGCTGTAGAGCTTGGGTCTGTCTTTCTGGGAAAAGCTGCTAAGCAATTGGATGACATGAACCCAGAAGTGCTGGGAAGTCTATGGGATCACCTATGGCCAGTGGAAAGTAGGACACAGGAGGGAGTAGGAAAATAAATGTGTCCTCTTCCTATTCCCTCCCATGGCCTGTTCCTTGGGCAGCAATGCCTTTCCAGAAGCATTACATGGGGCTGAGCAAGCACACTTTCCTAGCAGCCTGCTTTGTCAATTTACAGAGCAAGCATCATGAAGCAATGACTAGCACAGTTTCCCGTCACCCTGTTTTCCACTCTTCCCTGCCTCCCTTTACTTTGTCTTCATCCTTGCTGTTTTGGGTTTGCACCTAGCAGATATAACATTGGCACTTATTCCTTGTCTCAAGCTCTTTATCTAGGCACCTCTAGCTAAGACAAGTGCACTTATTTTTTGTCCTGTACATATATTATGTGTCTGTAAGTTATATAATGAGTCAACTTAAGATAAACAATAATATACCAATATTTGTCTAATGAGGGATGTTTGAAGGAGCAACTGTCATACAAATAACATGTGTGTGTAGTCCACTAATGAGGAGAACTCAGACTTTTTGTGATTAAATGGTAAAAAGTGATAAGGCTGCTCTCTGCACACACATTGAGGCAGGGATTGGGAGGAAACTCAAATTGCTTTGGTGCCACTGTTAGGCCTGGTTATAAGTTGGGTCAGAGTCACACAACTGGAGATGTTTTGCAGAGCAGGTGGATGGGTGGAATGAGAGCTGCTGGTTGGCAAAGCTGTCCACCTCCCACATGCAAAGTCCAGAGTCCAGAGAACCAAGGGCTTTATTTTATAGTATCTACATTTCTTAGTAGGACTCAATTGTTCTTCTATACCTGCCTTTAATCCATATCCCTCTCTTCCCAAATTGTGACACAATGTCTAAAGCATTTCCTCAGATGGAGAGATTAAAAGTGAGAAGAACAAAACTTCTCAGGTTTCATGAATGCACTAACAGTGGGGAGAGGCTTACTTCCTCCTTTCACTGTTCCCAGACTTTGCAGAGTCTTATGAGATGCTTAGAGAACCTCGATATGCTCAACATCTGATAATAGTTAGTTCTTCTTGAGTTAGAGGGGATTAGGGTGGGGTGGGCATTATCAGAGTCACAATACTGTAAATTATCTGCTGTTTTACCTTAGTCAGTGTGACTGCTTCAGTCTATTGGGAGAAGGTATAAGGTGGTGTTTAGAACATGACTGAGAAGGAGCCAGACTTTAGTTCAAATGCAAATTCCCATACTTACTACCTTGTGATTTTGACCTTTTCTTAGTCTTATAGTTGATAAGAACATCCTTTTAATCTAGTGCCTTAAGTCAGCTGCCTCTGAGATTAGGATTCATGTGCAAGTGATATATTAAGGACTTGTTCTCAGGAAAGTCTGGTGAAGGAGTGAGGGAATTTGGCAGAAGGGAAGAGGCCAAGTGAGGAGGGAGAATGTTCAGGCAAATTCCCAACTTCAGCCTGTTCCCAAGGGAAGCTGGGGAATGTGAATTTCAAGACACAGTTGGTCCGACTTCAAGGCAGATGAACTGAGATTTCATAGTTCAGTGCCAGTAATCAGTTACTAGTGAGGACTCTCTTCCTCTTTTGTAAAAGGGGAAGAATACCTATATTACTGGGCTATGTTGTAAAACACTTAGCAAAGTGCCTACTACAAGGTAAGAATGCAGCATGTGGTATGTTGTTTATGATAATGATTGTCATTATTAGGGAAGAGATTGTGCAAGCTGTTTAGGCTTCACACTTCTAGCTAGAACAGAGATTTGAAAGAGGAAATATGCTTAATTCTTTCCCTTTGGGCTCTCTGAGGAGTCCCAGAAGCTCCGAGTGGCATGCTTACACTCTGGGTCACTTTGTACCCAAGTGTCTTCTTCTGGGTGATGCTAATTGTAAAATAAATTCAAATTAAAGTGAAGAGTTTGAAATAAAATTGTTCTGTTATGTGTTCTTTAGAAAGTTTACTTTGTTATGTATTCCAAAAATCTAAATATAAAAGATCAGGCAATTTGAAATGTATTTATTCATATGGGTGTATTTGTACAGAAGCAAAATTGAATTAGAAGTTTTTCACATTGACCAGATAGTGCCATATTTTTGTTTGAAAGTAGAGTTTTTTAGTCCTTCATTAAGTCTCAGAAACACACCCAGTACATGGCAAAAAGGATATGTCACGTGATCAAACTCATATTCTCTCCTGAAAACATTCAGCACTTTCCCATCTTCTGTGTACTTCACTTCTACCTGAGAAGCACTCTTGCGCTTCTTATTGAAGGAATATTTTCAAGTTACTAAAGCCATTTCCCCTGCATATCCACGCCAGAGGAGCTGGGAGTTTACATCTCCTAAGATGAGCTTTAATGGTGACTGATGAGTGCTGAACTATGAAACTCCAGTTCCTTTGCCTTGTGGTAGGATGAAATCCCTAGCTTCACTTGGGGTCAGACTGAAGCTGGGAATTTGCCTGAAAGCTTTCAATCTTCGCTTGGCTTCTTTCCCTTCCTGTCCAGATTCCCTCACTCCTCCATCAGTCTTTTGTGGGAGTGCTTTCATAACAAGTCACTGTCAAGTGAATCTTTGTCTCGGGGTTTGTTTTTTGAGTCCTGACCTAAGACACTAGTACAAAAAGATTTTCTTAACAATGATACCAAGGCAAGCCAGTGATGCCACATAAGAAAATTTAACATTTTCTGCATGTATATTATTTATAAGGAAATGTGTAAAGGTATCTACAGGTTACAGCATCTATGGGCTAAGTTTAGAGATAAGGAGCCCATGCTAACAAAGGTCAAGTAACCTGTTCATAATCACACTGCTAGTTAGTAATTGAGCACATTTTGATTCAAGCTGTCTGATCATAAGGTCTAGAATCTCAACCAGCACACCACCTCTGAACCCTTGAACTTGAAACTGAGAAAGTATGAAAGGAGATCATTTGGTACTTATTCCAAGAGGCATCCATTTCAACCTCCAGATTAGAACAGTCCAAGGAAATTATGTCTTTGTTTTTAGATCCTCTCCTAGGTCATTCCTTTGAATGTTTCTGGATCTTACATCATATTCCATGGAGAAAAGCTTGGACTGACACAGCTCTTGCATTTTTATGCTGGTGTTGCTTAGATCTTCTTACAGTCTCTGTCAGTAGCTGCCAGTGATTCTCCATCAGGGAGTGGGGTTTAAAATGATCACATGTAATAAAGGTTTATCCATTAGCAATGTAATATCACTGAAACCTGACCTTCTTAAAATTCAAAAGAAATTGAAAGGAAATCCTTCTGTGTAGGGTTGATCATACTGACTATGATGGAGACCAGAGTTTCATTGCCTCCCACGTGTGTTGTAGAGAGGAAGAGGAGAAAGAAAAACAAGAAAGTACAGATGAAGATAATTCAGTGGAATTTGGTCCAACAAGTGTGTTGGTCTTCTGCATTTACTCATTGTTACAATGGGGCAGCACCCCCACCACCTTCTTTTTGAACCCCATTATAATTCCTACAATCACATCCCAGCACCAATACTCAGCAATGATCTTGAGGATAACAATCCCCTGGTATTTCTCCACAATCCATGAAATATATTTCAGACTGCAAAGCTAATGGTCAAAAAAAGGAGTCAACACAGTTTCATGTCCAAAGAACTAAGATCCATATAGTTTAAACCTTTTTTTGTTTCCTTGTTCTTTCCCTCCTGCCATGTGTTAGCTCAAAGAACAGTAAGGAGTAGATGACTGGAGGCCAAAGACAAAGACACCTACATTTTGGGGTGGATCCTTACACATCTTGAACCAGGGGAATGATGCTAGACTAGGTGCAGGCATGTCTCCTTTGTCGGGGCTCAGAAAAGCAATACCTCAAAGTGAAGGCCTCAAAAGCAGCCTCAAAAGACAAGTTTACCTCTGATCTTTTCCTATCCTACTGTCTCTCAGTTTCATTCTCCCCTGAAGCAAGCCATAGAAACCAGAACCCCTTTCCCTGAAACCAGCCACAAATACTAAAACTATACTCTTGTGTTCCCTTTACCTTTCCATCTTGGAGTTGGTCATAAAGAAGTTCTCTGATTTACCTTGTCTAGTCATAGATCATAATACCCCCATTCGAGAAAGAGTGCTACCTCATACCCTGGATGAAAGAATGTTACACAGAGAGGCCAAGAAGAATCTGAACAGAGAGACTTTTCTGGGTTTTCCCACTCAGTCTATTAACATTAGATCATACTTTTCTTGTCCAATCACATTTCTGCACAGCTGTCTCTGCTTCATAGAACCTAAGCACAAAAATTTACAGTTCTCTCTGTATCTTTGGGTTTCCATTCTGAAGCCTCCCTTGTCACATAAAACTATGATAAAATAAATTTTTTATGCCTTTTCTTCATATTAATTGGTGTTTGTTAGCTGATATTTCAGTAAACATTCAGGGGAAAGCAGGGGAAGTCTCCCCTGACCAAGAAGCTTACAGTCTAGATGGGAAATAAGACATTTTGATTGACTGATACAGTGACAAGTGAGTAAATTTTATTATGATTGTGTTGGTTTAGTGACTGAAGAATTATTAAGATCAAGACTGGTCAAGGCAAACATTATGGAGGAGGCTGATTTTGAACAACAGTTTTCTGTGTGCAGACTGAAAGGAATGGAGAAGGCATCCCATGCTTGGCACCTGCATAAGCAATGGCATGGCAGAAGAAAATATACAAGACATATCTGACACACAACAGGTTTGCATGCAACAAAGAGTTTATAACAAAATTTTGAGATATTTTAGCTAGGGCCAAATAGCATTTTGAATATTTCTAAAATGTCAAAGTCTTCACTTATTAAATACTCATTTGTTGTTGTGTAACATACTATATAAGTATTATCTATTTCAGCATAATAAAACACCACGAAATTGGTGATTTAAGACAACCACCATTTTATTTCCTCATAATTTAATGGAAAAGCAATGTGGGCTGTACCCAACTGAGTGATTCTTCTGTTGGTCTAGTCCGGGGTCACTCATGCAGCTTGGGTTATCTGTTGGCTCGAGTGTGGATGGGTGGTTGTATGGTGGGAGCCCCAAATCTGGGAGGGCACATGAGTAGTGTTTTCCCATTCCAAAGAATTCACCCAATATTACAATAGATAGAGACATCGGTTTATTTGACTCATGGGAGTTGCTGATGGTGGCCAGCCAGCTGGATATCCACACTGCCATGGGGTACATACAACAGTTATATAGTGAATGGATCAAAGCAGGGGTGAAAATTATTTGCAAGCTTATGCATAGACCCTCATCCAGCTAACATAACTCAGAGCACATGAGAAATCGGCTGAATAGATAAGTTAATCTACTTGCTACTCTCCTGGTGCTAGAGAACTTTAACACCAGCATGCTTATTCTTTTCCTTTTGTTTTTTTATTGGTTATGAATATTCATAGGATACAAAGCTGACTGTTACTAGTAATGCCCAAGATGTGATGGCCAGATCCATACTGGCAGCATATGCATTACCACAAATTGTGATTATACCTCTATGCTTATTCTTTTCCTTTTGTTTTTTTATTGGTTATGAATATTCATAGGATACAAAGCTGATTGTTACTAGTAATGCCCAAGATGTGATGGCCAGATCCATACTGGCAGCATATGCATTACCACAAATTGTGATTATACCTCGCATCCCTCATCAAATTATCCCCAACCTCCCTCTCCCTCCCCCTTTCTCTCATTCCACTTTGTATCCCTAGGTATGTTCTCCTCCTCTACAAGTCCAATGTACCATTGTGGTATTTCTTTCCTTCCTTCTTTCTCTCTTACCTCCCACTTATGAGAGTACATGCGGCATTTTCCCCATTTTGCTTTCCTTATTTCACTCAACATAAGTTTCTCCAAGCTCATCCATGTTGTTGTGAATGGCAGAATTTCATTCTTTTTTATGGAAGAGCAGTATTCCATGGTGTGTATATACCACATTTTCCTTATCCAATCATCCACTGACGTACATTTAGGTTGGTTCCATGTCTTGGCTATTGTAAACAGAGCTGCGATGTACATGGGAGTGCAGGTATCTCTTAGACATGATGATTTCCATTCCTTTGGGTGTATACCCAGAAGTGGGATTGCTAGATCATATGGAAGATCTATCTGTAGTTGTTTGAGAAACCTCCATACTGTTTTCTGAAGTGGTTGTACTAATTTACAGTCCCACCAACTGCGAAGGAGCATTCCCTTCTCTCCACACCCTAGCCAGCATTTGATATTCTCCATCTTTTTTGATTATAGCCAGTCTAACTGGGGTGAGATCACAATTTAAAAATGGGTAAAGGAGCTAAATAGACATTTTTCAAAGGAAGACATACAAATGGCCAATAGGTACATGAAAAAATGCTCAATATCACTAGTCATCAGGAAAATGCAAATTAAAACTGCATTGAGACAGCATGCTAATTCATTTAGGGTCCCTGCTTCCTTCAGTCTTCTGTTTATCTTAAAGGGATGTGCCTTTCCTTGGGTAACTACCATAGCTAGGGGTAGTTTCCCAGCAGGGAGGGGAAACTTTGGTGTGCACAGGGAGAGAGAATAGGTCTATGTCCAGCATTTACCCTACAGTGGTTTTGATGACTTTGATGATATGCTCCTGTTTTGGAGACAGTCTAAAACCATGGATTCATTCATGCTGGGGCACATACTCCACCCCATCATCATACCTCCATCTCTTTGAATCTCCTGATCCTTTTACTCTGCACTAAGTGGGATCTGTCTCATGGACTCTGCTCTTCCATAAGATCCCTGGTGAAGACTCTGATGCCTTTAAATATTAAGAGGGAGAAGAGTAATGGGTCTGAAGCCAAAACACATACTGTTCATTTATGACAGTGAGATTTTAAAGTTGGAGATGAGTTTACCTATTTACTTAAATAAAAAAAAAAATCCCTTAGTATCAGGAACGTTGTGAAAAGTGTAGGTCAAAAAGAGTTAAACCCATCTTGTTCAAGGCTTTACAATAAGACATGATAGGAGTTTATAGTCTCAGGAGAACATAGCTATGATAAGACTGAGGAACAGTGGTGACATTATTCTTTTCTCAGTGGAGAGAAAATAAACCTGTGTGTTCTCTGTGTATGTCTGCAGACTCTGGCTAAGTATGGAAAGTACCAGCACTTTGTCCATTTTTCTCCCTTTGGGCTTAGGCAGAAGACGCAAAACATACCAGCAACACCTTTTCTCCTTAATGCCTATGATATGATTTTGTCAATATCTGAAAGTAGTACTTATTTTCATTTACTTGCAATATTGAAAATCTAGCTCCTTAACTTCCCAATATTTGAGAAAAGTTGTCACTTAGTGGCCTGAAACAGAATCTAACTAAATTCTGCCTAAATAAGCTGAAAATTTTCATGTGAATTCTAAGAGAATTCTAGAGGGACTTTTAAACAGAGAGAATATGGTTATCTCAGAACTTGCCTGCCTGTAGTAGCTTTCCCAAAGGGTGGAGAGGGTCCTCAACGTGCTTCAGAAATGTTAATTCATATATTCCTCAAATGTCTGTACTAAAGGTATAAGGGAAAAAATTCTATTGCCATTTAAAATAAAGAACCACATTAGCATCTTCTTATATCCTCTTTGGCCTTAACCTGTGGTGCACATTGACCTGACATCCAAATGTCAGCATTTGCATCTCTTTGCCTGAGGGCTTCTCTTGCTACCATACTTCTCTGCCTTTTGCACAACAGGCTGAAAGGGCTGGAGAATTAACAGTTCCCTCGGAGAAGCCATCAACCAATGAGTGATAAAAATAGAAAATGAGTTTATGGCCTTCCCACTCTCAGTTCCCTGTCCCCTTTGGGGGGATCACTCTGAGGCTCATGTTCATACTGGCTCCCAGAGTTACCCAGTAGTATTAAATTCCAGTTGCCCATAATGACACTAATCTTGAGAATCCACCCTATATGACCTGTCTTGTAATCCTTGTGCTTTCTGGATTTATTTCATAAACAAACCACTTGCACTCAAATCCTTGTTTCAGATTCTGCTTCTGGGTGAAATAAAACTAAGACAAATAATTTGTCTTTAACTAAATCAGATCTAATCTTCAGATTTGAGTTCCACAATTCCTTCCAGAAGACCATGCTTTTCTTTCTATATTTAGAAATGTGGGTTTTATAAGTTAGTAAAGGCCATAGACAGTTTCATTCCAAACCTCTCTCTCTACATAGGGAAAACTGCACATCAGAAAGGTGAATTTGCAGACCTCATGCAGCTTCTTAGTAGTAAAGCAGAGCATAGCTTTATTCACAGAATGATGCTGTCAACAATAAGCCATACCATATCTGCACATCAGAAAGGTGAATTTGCAGACCTCATGCAGCTTCTTAGTAGTAAAGCAGAGCATCGCTTTATTCACAGAATGATGCTGTCAACAATAAGCCATACCATACTGATTGTTTTGAGAGCACCTATATGTCTTTCCTTATTGAATATGATGCAATCAAAATAATATATTCAATAAGGGCAATCATCATTCCGGCTAACACAGCTGTAATGTTGACTGGGCCAGGCAAGGTCCTTGTTCTCAAGGAGATGATGTTTCTTTGGTTATTGTGATGATTAAAGAAATTATCTCAGTTCTGGGGCACATAGTAGGTGTTCAATAAATGTTATAGAATGACTACTTTGAGTATTGATGATTTAGGACCCTACCCTCAAGAGGCTCAACCTCAAGTGATCAGGTTAGTTCTGTCTGCCTTCTTCTGTCATAACCTAGGAAATTTTATTTAGGGGAAAACATCAATACTGAGAAACACAGAGTGTAATTTTCTTCTGGATCTAGGATGAGCTATAGGGGAGAGAACTGACTTCATTAGATTCTTTATTTCCTCAGTGAGGTAAATTTACAAGTGGTAATTCACAGCATAGAGAAGTATAGTGAACACTGCCTGTCAGTCAAAAGCCCCTGATGGGACAGTGCATCTTTTGCAGCTCTGGTAAACCATGTAGAGATGGTCATTAGTCCAAATAGGTGGGAGTCTTAGTCATCCAAGTTTACATTCACAGTTTCACTTGTTCAAATACAATTAATTGAAGTACTTTCCATGCAGTTTCATAACTGATTTTTGTATGTGGATTTTGTATCCTGCAATCTTGATGAACTGGTTTATCTGCTCTAATGAGTTTTTATGGATTCCTTGGTATTTTCTGTATAAAAAAGTCACATCTTCTATAAATAGAGAGTTTTACTTCTTCCTTTATATTCTGTATGTTTTTTATTATATCTTTTTCTTACCTAATTGCTCAGGCTAGAATCTCAATTACTATGTTGCATAGAAGAAAGAAGAGCACATATCCTTGTCATGTTTCTGATCTTAAGAAAAAAGGATTCAAACTCTTATCATTAAGTACAAGGTTATCTGTGGGGTTTTGTTGCAGATACCCTTTATATGGGCATCTTGTAATCTAAGTTGAATATTTTTAACATTAAGGTATGGTGAATTATGTCAAATGCTTTTTCTGTGTCTATTGAGATGATCATGAGTTTTTCTCCTTTATTCTATTAATGTGGTATATTACATTGATTGATTTTCATATGTTAAACCCATCTTGCATTCCTGGAATAAATCCTACTTGGTTGTGGTGTATAATTCTATTCATATCTTGCTAGATTCTGTTTGCTAGTACTTTACTGAGGATTTTTGCATCTATAGTCATAAGAGATACTTGATAAATAATTTTTTATTTTCCTTGTAATGTCTGCCTGGTATTGGCATCAGGGTAATACTGGCCTCATCTAATTAGTTACAAAATGTTTAGTAATCTTATATATTTTAAAAGAGCTTGTGAAAGATTGTTGTTAATTTTTTAATGCTTGGTAGAATTCACCAGTGAAGCCATTGTATCCTGGGCTTCTTTTGTGGGAATTATTATTGGTTACTAACTACCTCTCTTCACTTATTTATGTCTATCCTGATTTTCTCTTTATTTTTTAATCAGTTTCCTTTTTAGTGTCTTTCTAATAAGTTGTCCATTTTTCTCTAAGTCATTTAATACATTGGCATACAATTGTTCATTGTTTTCCATTATAGTTCTTTTTTAATTTTGTAATGTCAGTGGTAATGGCATCTCTTTCAAAGAAGCAATATTTAGTTTAACTTATCTTCTCTACTATTTTTCTATTCTCTGTATCATTAATGTGTTCTCTAATGTGTATTATTTTCTTCCTTCTGCTTGAATTGGGTTTTGTTTTCTCCTTTTTTTTTCTACTTTCTTAGGGTTGAACATTAGGTTACTGATTAGAGATTTGTTCTTTTATTAATAAATGTGTTTACAGCTATAAATTTTCCTCTAAGCACTGGTTTTGCTGCATTTTATAAATTTTGATATGTTGTATGTTTGTTTTCATTCATTTAAAAGTATTATTTGCATTGTTTTTCCGACCCATTAAGTAGAATGCTGTTTAATTTCCACGTGTTTATATTGTTTCCAGAATTTTGTTTGTTATTGAAGTCTAATTTTAGTCCATTGTGGTCTGAAAAAATGCGTGGGATAATTCCAATATTTTTGAATTTGTTGAGACTTGATTTATGACCTGACATGTGATCTATCCTGGAGAATGATC
>NW_007737413.1:0-664 GCF_000696425.1 Galeopterus variegatus | reverse complement strand
TGCCACTATTTTGTTGAATATGTTTTCAACACAATCTCCTTTTTCCTCCCCTTCTGGAATAACCATGACTCAGATATTCGATCACTTAAGGTTGACTGATATCTCTCTTAGATATTCTTCAATGTTTTTAATTCTTTTTTTGTCTGCCTGTGTTATTTAAAATAGTCCATCTTCAAGGTCAGAAGTTCTCTCTTCTGCTTCTGCAAGCCTGCTGGTTAAACTCTNAGTTGTTATTGAAAAGTGTTAATTTACTCCTAGCATTTTATTGATTTTTGTTTGGATGTCTTAAGTGACGTTTGTTCCTTTCTTTCTGATTTACTGTTTGTCTTCTGTATTTGATGGTTCCTTGGGTTGTAAATAAACTTTTTTTTTCTTCATTGTTGCCATTTTTATTTTACTAGTGGGTTTTGATTTTTCTTGAGTGTTTATGGCAGTGGTAGTTATTTTTCAGGTACCAAAACCAGTACTCCCTTGAGAATTTCTTGTAAGAGTGGTCATGTGGTAGTGAACTACTGCAGTTTTTCTTTGTCTGAGAAATATACTATTGGCCCTTTATTTCAGAAGGTAGCCTTGCAGGGTAGAATATTCTTGGCTGGCGATCTCTGTCTTTTAGTATTTTGAATATATCATCCCATTCCCTTCTGGCTTTTAGGGTTTGTGATGA
>NW_007737412.1:50663-53441 GCF_000696425.1 Galeopterus variegatus | reverse complement strand
CCTTGTCAGTCATTTCAAGCGCTTCTTGTTCTATAGGATCTAGAGCTTGAGATTTATTAACTTTTGGTGGTGTACTTTCTTGATTTTTTGTATTTATGGTATCTCTTTTTTAATGTTTATTCATTGTGGCAGGGGGTTTCACAGTCCACAGGTTTGACACTATTGACTAACTAAGATGTTGCTGTGGTTGCCAATTTGGTATGGCTACCTCTGTGACTGCTCAGTTGGCCACTAGTGCCTTGTGTGTGTGGTTGCCTCGGGTCTTCGGCCTCTCTGGAGAGCCACCTCTCTGGTCAGCTTGGACTCTGCCGGGCTGCTGGATCATGGGGCGGTACTGCAGGGTGTGTGGTCTCTGCTGAGATTTCACCTCCCGTGCAGGACTTCTCCCTGTTCCGTGCGCTCTGGCCCAGGCTGCTGGGATGCACCAAGGCACCGCAGAGCGTGTGGTCTCTGCAGAGCTTCCCCTTCGCCTACAGGATGTCTCCCTGCTCTGTGCGTGCTAGGCCAGGCTTGGGATGGAGCCAGGTGGCGGCAGTAAAGCCTACCTTCTGCTGGATCACAGGGCGGCAGCCGCCCTGCAGGGTGTGTGGACTCTACGGAGCTTCTATCTTCCTTGCTAGATGTCTCTGTGCTCTGTACGCATTGGGCCGGGCCGCTGGATCGCATGGCAGCAGTGTGGTCCCCGTGGAGTTCCCGCTTCCCCAGCCAGACGTCTCCCTTCTCCGAGCGTACTAGGTGGGGCTGGGAATGGTGCCGGGTGCCTGCAGTGAAGCCTACCTGCTGGATCATGCAGTGGCAGCCCCACAGGGTGTGTGGTTCCTGCTGAGTCTCGCCTCCCTTGCTGGACATCTCCCCCCTCTGTGTGCACTGGGCTGGGCTGCTGGATCACGCACTTGCAGCCCCACAGTGTGTGTGGTTTCTGCTGAGCCTCCGCCTCCCTTTACGGACGTCTCCCCTCTCTGTGCGCACTGGGCTGGGCTGGGAATGGAGCCAGGTGGCGGTGGTGAAGCCTACCTGCTGGCTCACGAAGTGGCAGCCCCATGGAGTGTGTGGTTTCTGCCGAGCCTCCGCCTCCCTTGCCGGACGTCTCCCCACTCTGTGCGCATGGGGCCCGGCTGGGAATGGAGCCGGGTGGTGGCAGTGAAGCCTATCTGCTGGATCATGCAACAGCAGCACCACAGGGCATGTGGTCTCCACGGAGCTTCTGCCTCCCCACTGGACATCTCCCCGTTCCATATGCACTTGTTGTTATGTTTTTATAGTTTAAATCAGTTGATTTGTGGGAGAGAGTGACGCTAAGGACCGTCTATTCCACCATCTTGACCGGAAGTCCTCTCCTCTGCCCATTTTTAATTGTTTTTTTTTTTCTTTTTCTTTACTGTTGTTTGATTTCTTTGTATATTCTGGGTATCAATCCTTTGTCAGATGTATAGTTTGTGAAGATTTTCTCCATTCACAGTAAGCTACTTTTCCATTCTCTTAACTATTTCTTTTGCTGTGCAGAAGATTTTTAGTCTCATTTGTTTATTTTTTCTTTTGTTGCTTGTGCTTTTGGGGTTTTATTCATAAAGTCTTTGCCCAGTCCTACTTCCTAAAGTGTTTCCCCTATATTTTCTTTAAATAGCTTTTTAGTTCAAGTCTTATGTATGTCTATAATCCATTTTGAGTTGATTTTGGTATATGGCAAGAGGTACAAGTCTAGTTTCATTCTTCTGAATATGGATTTCCAGTTTTCTCAGCACGATTTATTGAAGAGGCAGTCCTTTCCCCAATGTATGCCCCTATGGTCCTTGACAAAGATCAGCTGGCTATAAGTATGTGGGTTGTTTTCTGGGTTCTCTATTCTGTTCCACTGTTGAGTTTCTGTACTTATAACAGTACCATACTGTTTTGATTACTATAGCTTTATAGTATAATTTGAAGTTAGGTAATTTTATGTCTCTGGCTTTATGTTTTTTTTGCTCAGGATTGCTTTGGCTATTTGGGGTCTTTTGTAGTTCCGTATGAATGTCAGGATTGTTTTTTCTATTTCTATGAAGAATGTCATTGGTATTTTGATGGGGATTGCACTGAATCTATATACACCTTTAGACAGTATGGCAATTTTCACAATGTTAGTTCTCCTAAACCAAGAGCATGAGATGTCTTTCCATTTTTTGTATCCCCTTTAATTCTTTTCCCCAGTGACTGTAATTCTCATTGTAAAGATACTTCATCTCCTTAGTTAAATTTTTTTCTATATATTTTATCTATTTGTTTGGTGACTATTGTAAATGGGTGTCCTTTCTTGATTTCTTTTTCTGCTAGATCATTATTGGAGTATAAAAATGCCACTGATTTTTGTTTGTTGGCTTTATATCCTGCAACTTTACTGAATTCGTTTATCAGCTCTAAGTTTTTTGGTAGAGTCTTTAGGTTTTCCTATATATAGGATCATCTCATCTGAAAACAGGGACAGTTTGACTTCATCTTTTCCAGTCTGGATGTCCGTTATTTCTTTCTCTTTCCTGATTGCTCTGGCTAGTACTTCTACTACTATGTTAAATAGGAGTGGTGAGATCAGGCATCCTTGTCTTGTTCCTGTACTTAAGTGAAAAGCTTTCAGCTTTCCCCATTCAGGATGATATTGACAGTGGGTCTGTCATATTTTATTCTATTGAGATACTTCCCTTCTATACCTAATTTGCTGAGAGGCTTTATCATGAAGGGATATTGAGTTTTGTCAAATGCTTTTTCTGCATCTATTGAGATAATCATATGGTTTTTGTCCTTGATTTT
>NW_007737412.1:48621-49663 GCF_000696425.1 Galeopterus variegatus | reverse complement strand
CTAATTTGCTGAGAGGCTTTATCATGAAGGGATATTGAGTTTTGTCAAATGCTTTTTCTGCATCTATTGAGATAATCATATGGTTTTTGTCCTTGATTTTGTAGATGTGGTGTATCACATTTACTAACTTGTGGATGTTGAACCATCCTTGCATCCCTGGGGTGAATCCCAAGTTTAAAGTTCTGATCATGGTGCATAATTTTGTTGATGTGTTGCTGTATTCTGATTGCTAATATTTTGTTGAGGATTTTGCATCTATATTCATCAGAGATATTGGCCTGTAGTTTTCTTTTATTGTTGTGTCTTTGTCTGGTGTTTGTATCTGGGTGATGCTGGCCTCATAGAATGAGTTTGGGAGAAGGACCTCTGTTTCAATTTTTTGGAATAGTTTGTAGAGAATTGGTATTATTCCTCTGTAAATGTATGGAAGAATTCAGCAGTAAGGCCATCTGGTCCTGGGCTTTTCTTTTTTGGAAGACTGCTGAGTACTGCTTCAATCTCCTTGTTATCTCATTGTTATTGCTTCTTACTGGGTATGTATCCAAAGATTGATCCATTTCCTCCAGGTTTTCAAATTTGTTGGCATGTATTTGTTCATATAACAGCCTCTAATGATTCTTTGTATTTCTGTGGTATCAGTTAACGTGTCCTTTTTCATTTCTGATTTTTGTTTTTTGGGTCTTCTCTATCCTTTTTTAGTTAGCCTACGTAAAGATTTTTCTATTTTGTTTATCTTCTCAAAAAAATAACTTTTGTTTCATTGATATTTTGTATCATTTTTTGGTTCTCTATTTCATTTAGTTCTGCTCTGGTCTTAATTCTTTCTTTCCATCAACTAATTTTGGGATTGGATTGTTCTTGTTTTTCTAGTTCTTTGAGGTATAGCATTAGGATGTTTATTTGAAATCTTTCTATTCTTTTCATGTAAGTGTTTATTGCAATGTACTTCCCTCTTATTACTGCTTCTGCAGTATCCCACAGGTTTTGGTATGATGTGTTTTTATTTTCATTAGTTTCAAGAAATTTTTTGATTTCCTGTTTA
>NW_007737412.1:45138-48611 GCF_000696425.1 Galeopterus variegatus | reverse complement strand
GCGGGAGCGCCGCCGCGCTTCCCAAGCGGCGCACTATCCATTGCGCCACCGGGCCAGCCCTTTGATTTCAAGTTTTAATCCATTGTGGTCTGAAAAGATATTTGAAATCATTTCAATTTTTAAAAATTTGTTGAGGTGAGGCTTGATTTGTGACCTAACATGAATCCTGGAGAATGTTCCATGTGCTGATGAGAAAATGTATATTCTATAGTTGTTGGATGAAATGTTCTGCAGATATCTGCCAGGTCTAATTGGTCTAAAGTGTAGGTAAATTCTGTATTGATTTGTTGCCTAGATGATCTCTGCTGTGCTGAGAAAGGGGTAATCAGATCCCCTGCTATTATCATATTGAGGTCTATCTCTTTCTTTAGGTCTAATATTATTTGCTTTATATATCTGGGTGCTCTGATGTTGAGTGCATACATATTAATGACTGTTACGTATTATTGGTAGATCCCTTTATCTTTATATAGCGGCACTCTTTGTCTCTTTTTGCAGTTTTTAGTTTAAAATCTATTTTATCCAATTTAAGAATTGCTGCTCCAGTTCATTTTTGGTTTCCATTTGCATGGTATATCTTTATTGCTTCACTCAGTCTGTGTGTCTTTATAGGCGAGGTGAGTCTCTTGAAGACAATATATGGCTGGGTGTAGATTTTAAATCTAATTAGTCAGTCTGTGTCTTTTGAGTGAAGAGTTTAATCCATTTACATTTAGGGGTTTTATTTAAAGGTACTGTTTTACTCTAGACATTTTATTAATTTTTGTTTGGATGTTTTGTTCTTCTCCTTTTATTGTTTGTTTTTGATGTTTGTTTTTACCACATTCCACCTACCCTCTCTTATTCATGCCTCTTTTGGGAGGGTGAATAAAAGTATCTCCTCCTCTTCCTCACTCCTGTTATCCAGGGTAAAGAATGTAGATATATTATTGACAAGATGGTCCTGTTTGGGAGATGCTGATGCAGTTCAATTTCTTCAGGAAAGAAACTTTACCTAAAGTAAAATTGAAGCTCAGGAAGAAAGTATCTTACCACAGGATTGACATAGGCAGAAAAAGTTTATTTAAAATCTATAAGACAATCAGCAAAGTATGTGTATTTAGCCCTCAAGACATTTTTTTCATCAGGAAGAAAGTATCTTACCACAGGATTGACATAGGCAGAAAAAGTTTATTTAAAATCTATAGGACAATCAGCAAAGTATGTGTATTTAGCCCTCAAGACATTTTTTTCATAAAAAAAAAGTTTATTTTATTTGTCAGGTAATTAAAAAAAATTTTTAATTGAGTTGTATTGATTGTACATATTTATGGGATACAGAGTTATATTTCAATACATGTATACAATGCATAGTGATTAAATCAGGGTAGTTAGAAAATTCATCACTGCAAAAATGTATCATTTCTTTGTGATAAGAACATTTAAGCTCCTCTCTTTTAGCCGTTTGAGAACATACAACAAATTACTGTTAACCATAGATACCTAACACTACTGTACACCACTAGAACTTATTTTTACTAACTACCTATAATTTCATGTCCACTAACCAACCTCCCATTATCCCCCCTCCCACCTCCCTTTCCCAGCCTCTAGTAACCACAGTTCTGCTCTCCACTTCTAAAAGTTCAACTTTGTTTTTTTCTTTTTTAGCCCCCACATATGAGTAAGAACATGTGGTATTTATCTTTCTGTGCCTGCCTTATTTCATTTAATGTATTCCAGACTCATCCATGTTGTCAGGTAATTTAGATGTAGGCATGTTGCCCTGTTCTAGTCCCAACCCTTTGAAATGAACTAACAAGGTACCATGTTTAAACAGAAATGGAACAATTCAAAGAATCCACTAAAGCAAAAATAATTCATTTTTTGGTGTGTAGCTTTTATTTCTGTTTGTTTTAGAACTTAATAAGTAGAGATCCTTGGCTATGAGCTCCACAAGAAAGTATAAGATTTTTATCCCTGGTACCTAGCACATATATATATGATATGACTTGATGAAAGGAAACAGGCAGAAAGAGCAGTAAGAAAAAGCAAAGCAGAGGAGGGAGGGAAGTTGCTACATATTGGTCAAGAATCTTCCCTTGCCTAGTGGATTTATATCAGACACTTAATTGAATAGGAACTTCACTTGTTACTTCAATTGGGGGTGTGGGGAGAGGGAACACAAGTATCTTTATTGCTGTGCTCTATTCATGTATCATGTTTGGCACACTATAAGGTACCATATACATCACCTGTGCTGTGTCACACAGGTTGAACAAGCTGTTGAAAAAACCCGTACAGATCTTGTACAGAAGGTCAGGCATATGAAAGAGTTTCTTTTGCTTTGAAAATACTCTACATTGTCCAGATAATTAAATATGCACAAATAGCAGCAAATGAAATAACTTAAGAAGGAAAGCTAAAAGAACAAAGTACTTACAACAAAATTAAGATACTCTTTGATTTACAACTTTTAGGAGAAAAAAATGTAACACCTTTTAAAGATTTACCAGGAGAAAAGAAATTACACAAAATAAAAGTCATGCCTAGTTCAAGACACTATGAGAAAACATATTAAACAGGGGTTTTTACAATAGTTATAATGGTAATTTCTGTTTTCTCAATTACAAAAATAATTTTTAATTTTTCCAAAGAATCAGGAAAACAAAGTTCACCTACTGGGATCATTTAAAACTGGACATCTGAGGCATGGTAAAAATCAAAAAATTTTATAACTATATAAACTTTATTTTTTGCAGCTGGCTGGTATAGGGATCCGAAACTATAACGTGGGTGTTACCAGCACCATGCTCTCCCAAGTGAGCTAACCAGCCAGGCCTATATAAACTTTAAATAGCAAACCTGGACCTCTACTTTTTGGTCTATCAACTTTAACGAATACTGTTAGATATCAGCATCAACTTCATGACACATCATTACTTTTGCAGTGACAAGGTTAATAACATTTAAGTTTTGTTCTGTATCCATAACTAAGTCTTCCATGCTTTGTTTATAGGTTAATTCTAAAAACAGAAGCCAGCAGTGTTTACATTATTCCAATCAATAAATATATTGTTCGATGCAGAGCCCAACAGGGTGCTAATGCTACATTTCCTTCTTTATAGTTCCAGTGCACTACTTGAAGGATGATTTTATTAAGGTCAGGACCTAAATAGCTTCTTTATTTCATACTTCGTCAAATGCCCAAAACCATCCCAAATTTTAATTTGCTTTATCTTTCTTGAACAGTTATCTGTTTTCCCTGGAGTTTCTAATCACTTTCTATTTTTCTCTGCTAAAACAAGAAGCAAAGATTCTTTACTATATCATAAACATCTTTCAGCCTCTTATCCATTCTATCTGAGGCATGGAATCCATTCTCTGCTTTTTCTTGAAAATATTCATCTTGGAACTCACTGACATTTTGTTATACTTGTTTTTCTTTACTTTGTCACATCAAAGTACAAAATAAATCTGAAATTAAAATTTCC
>NW_007737412.1:43922-44639 GCF_000696425.1 Galeopterus variegatus | reverse complement strand
TACTTGTTTTTCTTTACTTTGTCACATCAAAGTACAAAATAAATCTGAAATTAAAATTTCCTAATATCTCAAATGAAGAGAATATAAATAGTGTTAAGACAATTGGATAACTGGAAAAATACAGACATAGACCCACATCTATACTGTTCTACAAAGATAAATTTCAAAGGCTCAAAATCTAATGTAAAATCTGAGTACACAGAAATAATAAAAGAAAATACAGGCAAACTCCTTCATAGTTTTTTGCCTTTAAACTCTAAAAGCCATAAAAGAAAAATAAAAAACTTATTCACGGTGGCTTTTAGAAGCTGGCCTGAAGTAAAGCTCTAGCATTACTGCAGCAAAGCCAGTGAATCATCAACTTCTGAGAGGAACTGAGGTGAACAGCCTTTGGGCACTGGCACTTCAAGAAGTGAAGCAGAGACCTGTTTCATCCCTGAATTTCGTACCGGCAACTCACTTCTCCCCACTGCCAAATTTCACAGTGTTGATCAACTTGGACAATGCTAAACAACTAGGACCCAGCTATCATGAGATCCCACCACAGCAACAGGCAGCTGTAAGGAATCCTAGTAAATGTGTCCCACCCCTGAGAGTCTATCCCAGCTGCTGCTGAGGCCCCACTTAAGCAACAGGCAGCTGTGTGGGATTCCAGTAAACTGTTGGGAGCCTGAAGCCCCACACCCCTTCTTGTGAGACCACTCCTACGTGACAATC
>NW_007737412.1:36004-40762 GCF_000696425.1 Galeopterus variegatus | reverse complement strand
CCGGGGTCCCTTCCCGCCCTGTGTTGTTGGTCCCCGGTGGCGAGGAACCAACAGTAAACAAGCCCCGCCCCATAGAGCCCAACCTGCTGCCACCCAGAGCAAGAGGCAGCCGTGCAGTCAGCAACACTCCCTGCCACTGCTGCAACACTATACAAAATGCGTGGGCCATGACAGCCACCACCACAGTAACTGCCGCCACAAGGATAGCTCACTGCCTCACCAGCAGCCACTGCTACCTCACAGGTGATCTGCTGACCACTCATTGGCATAGATGAAGGAGCATTACCAGCGGAGCCCAGGGAAAGAGGAAAGAAAAAAAGAGAAAACCCACTCATAGTCACCCATTCAAATCAAGGAGCACTAGGATATCCTAGTACACTCATCACGGACAGGGGGAGCTGGCCAGAGTGCCAACAGTTCTGCCCAGGAACACTCACCATAACCTAAGAGTGACAAGACTCCAAGGCCCTACACCTCAAAATTTGAGATCTTGTCCATGTCCTGACAAACCAACTTAGTGTCACCAAACTCAGCAAGGAAATACTAAGTGTCCCAGGGACTATGTCAAAGAGGAACCTTCATGCAACTTCAACACTGAATTCAGCCAAAGTACGTACACAGAAACCACTACTGCATCTACCTGGAACCAACACTAAAACACCCCATTCAACTGTCATCATAAAACACATCTACAAGAGGAACTCCCTCTCCACAAACCTCATTCCAGGATACCAGAAAAAGCAACTGTTCCATCAGATGACTAAACACCAAAGTAGAGATACTAGGAATATGAAAAAACAAGAAAATATGACACTACCAAAAGAATATAATAATTCTCAAATTACCAGATCCTATAGAGCAGAAAGTCCTTGAAATGACTGAAAAAAGAATTTTGAGCAACAATCATAAGGAAACCCAATGAGATACAAGAAGACTCAGACGGGGCTGGCTGGTTAGCTCAGTTGGTTAGAGCATTGTATTATAACAGCAAGGCCAAGGGTTCAGATCCCCTTAAAGGTCAGCCACCAAAAAAAAAAAAACTCAGATGACACAACGACATGAGAAAAAATATGCAGGACCTGAAGGAAGAAATATACAAAGAAATTAATGCCCTAAAAAAGAATGTAGCACAGCCTGTGGAGCTGAAGGATTCATTCAATGAAATTTTAAAAAAAAAAAACACAATAGAGAGCTTAAACAGCAGGCTAGAACACACAGAAGACAGAATTTCTGATCTTGAAGAAAGCTTTTCGAAATAACCCAGGCAGACAAAAAAAAAAAAAAAAAGAAAAGAAAAGAAAAAAGAATTTTTAAAAATGAATAAAATCTAAGAGAGATAGCAAACAACCTTAGGTGCACAAATATCCAAATCCAGAAAGGAAGGAAAAAGGAAAGGGCATTGAAAACATATTCAATGAAATAATAGTGGAAAACTTCCCAGGTATAGGGAGAGTATGGACCTTCAGATCCAGGAGACTCAAAGGTTGCCAAACAGATTCAACCCAGAATGGTCATCTCCAACACAAATTATAGTCAAATTGGCAAGCTCAAAGACTAAGAGAGAATCCCAAAAGCAGCAAGAGAAAAGTGTAAAGTTACCTATAAGAGAGCCCTAACAGACTAACAGCAGACTTCATCAGAAACCCTAAGAGCCAGAAGAGAATAGGGCAATATATTCAAAATACTAAAAGACAAAAACTGCCACCCAAGAATACTATATCCAGCAAGGTTATCCTTCAGAAATGAAGAACAAATAGTACATTTCCCAGACATACAAAAACTGGGAGTTCACCACAACACAACAAGCAATACAAGAAATCCTCAAGAGAGTACTTGCACCAGGTACCTAAAAAATGACCATCTCAACCATGAATACAAAAGAAAGAATAAAACCCAACAGTAAGACAAAAATGCAAATGATAAAGAGAAAAGAACTTTATCTAACCACCTCAAGAAACCAACAAACACAGAAGACAAACAGTAAAATGGAAAGAAAGGAACAAAAGATATTTAAAACATCCAAACAAACAAAAAAAAATCAATAAAACACCAGATGTATATCAACACCTTTCAATAATAACTTAAAGTAAAAGGATTAAATTCCCCACTCAAAAGATACAGACTGACTGACTGGATTAAAAAGACAGACCCAACAATATGCTGTCTTCAAGAGACTCATCTAACCTCTAAAGGTACACACAGACTAAGACTGAAAGGATGGAAAGAGTTACACCATGCAAACGGAAACCCAAAACAAGCAGGAATAGCTATTCTTATATCAGATAAAGTAGACTTAAAACCAAAAACCATAAAAAGAGACAAAGAAATCCACTATATAATGATAAAGGGATCTATCTAGCAAGAAGACATAATCATGAATATATATGCCCCCAAAATTGGAGCAGCCAGATATATAAAACAAACACTATAAGACCTAAAGAAAGAGATAAACCCAAACACCACAACAGTAGGGGAAGTGAACACCCTTCTCTCAACAGTGGAACAAGACAAGGATGCCCATTTTTTCCACTCCTATTCAACATAGTATTGGAAGTACTAGCCAGAGCAATCAGGGAAGAAAAGGAAATAAAAGACGTCCAGACTAGAAAAGAAGACGTCATTGTCTCTATTTGCAGATGACATGATCCTATATATGGAGAAGCCTAAAGTCACAACAAAAAAACTCTTAGAGTTGATAAATGATTTCAGCAAATTTGCAGGATACAAAATCAACATGCAAAAATCAGTAGCACTTTAATATTCTAACAGTGAACTAGCAGAAAAAGAAATAAAGAAAACTAGCCCATTTACAATTGTCACCAAAAAAAAATCAAAATACCTAGGAATAAAATACAAGAATGTGAAACATGTCTATGACAAGAACTACAAATTGCTATTGACAGAAATTAAACAGGACACAAGAAAATGGGAAAATATTCCATTCTTTTGGATTGGAAGAATTAATATTGTGAAAATGTCCATACTACCCAAAGTGATCTATAGATTCAATGCAATCCCCATCAAAATTCCAATGACATATTCCACAGAAATGGAAAAAACACTCCTAGCATTCATATGGAACAAAAAAAGACCCTGAATAGCCAAAGCAATCCTAAGCAAATAAATAAATAAATAAATAAATCCAGAGGCATAACACTACCTCACTTCAAATTATACAAAGCTATAATAATCAAAACAGCATGATACTGGCATAAAAACAGAAACATGGACCAATGAAACAGAATAGAGAACCCAGAAATAGGCTCATATACCTACAGACATCTGATCTTTGACAAAGGCACCAAGAACATACACTGGGAAACAGACTGCCTCTTCAATAAATGGTGCTGGGAAAATTGGACATCCATATGTAGAAGAATGAAACTAGGTCAATACCTCTCGCCATATACCAATATCAACTCAAAATGGATTAAAGAATTAAATACACATCCTGAAACTATAAACTCCTAAAAGAAAACATAGGGGAAACACTTCAGGAAGTGGGACTGGGCATAGACTTTATGAATACAACCCCAAAAGCATAGGTGACAAAAGGAAAAACAAACAAATGGGATTATAACAAACTAAAAAGTTTCTGCACAGCAAAAAAAAAAAACAACAGCGAAAAGGCAACCAACAGAGTGGGAGAAAATATTTGCAAAATATGCATCCAACAAAGGATTAATATCCAGAATATACAAGTTTCTCAAACAACTCAACAGTGAAAAAAAACCCCAATTCAAAAGTTGGCAAAGGAGCTGAATAGGCATTTCTCAAAGGAAGATATAAGAACGGCCAACACACACACAAAAATGCTCAACATCACGCAACATCTGGGAAATATAAACTAAAACCACACTGAGGTATCATCTCACTCCAGTTAGGCTGGCTTTTATCAAAAAGACTGAGATCAGCAAATGCTGGCAAGGATGCAGAGAAAAGGGAACCCTCCTACACTGTTGGTGGGACTGTAAAATGGTGTAGCCATATGGAAAATGATATGGAGGTTCCTCAAACAACTACAGATAGAACTGCCATATGACCCAGCTATCCCACTGCTGGGCATATACCCAAAGGAATGGAAATAATCATGTCAAACGGATACCTGTACTACCATGTTTACTGCAGCTCTATTTACAGTAGCCAAGAGTTGGAACCAGCCATAATATCCATCATTGGACGAGTGGATAAGGAAAATGTGGTATATTTACAAAATGGAATACTACTCAGCTATAAAAAAGAATGAAATACTGCCATTTGCAGCAACATGGATGGACTTAAAGAAAATTACATTAAGTGAAACAAGCCAGGCACAGAAAGAGAAATACCACATGTTCTCAGTTACATGTGGGAGCTAATAAAAATAAATAAATGAACAACAACAACAAAAATACTCAATTCATGGCAAAAATTAAACAAAAGTCCAAACAAAACCAAAAGATAAACTCGGAAAAACCATTTCCAAGTCCTTATTCATACCCTTCTGCTAAGAATGATGTTTTCCAGCTTCTACTAGATTCACCAATTGTTAACATTTTTCTATACTTTCTTCTTTGTGTTTATACACACACACACACACACACACACACACACACACACACACACACACACACTTTTTGTTTTTTTCTGAACTTTCTAAAAGAAATTTGCAGCCATCAGAAAACTTCACCCCTACATAATTCATCATGCATTTTCTTTTTTTTTTTTTTTGTCTTTTTCCGTGTCCGGCAACGGATCGCAACCCTCAGTGTTGCCCCC
>NW_007737412.1:24484-35004 GCF_000696425.1 Galeopterus variegatus | reverse complement strand
GTTGCTCCCGCGCCTCGCTCAGCCAGTGAGCGGGAACCGGTCTGTATGTGGGAGCCGAACCCTCGGGCGGGAGCGCCGCCGCGCTTCCCAAGCGGCGCACTATCCAGTGCACCACCGGGCCGGCCCCATCATGCATTTTCTAAGAATAAAGACTTTTTTCTATATAACCACAATACCAATATTATACCTAGGAAAGTTAATCATAATTCAATAATATCATCTAATATACAGTCACATTCAAATTTCCCCAATTGTCCTCTCAATTTTTTTATGGCTATTTTTTTCTTCACCCTATATCCAATGAAGGTTCATATATTGCACTTAGTTGTTGTATCTCTTTATGCTCTTTTAATCAAAATAGTTCTGCCTTCTCCTTTGGTTTTTTTTTTTTTTTTTTTTTTCTTCTTCTTTTTGGTTTTTCATTTGTTTTTCATGATATTGAAGAGTTTGAATAGTCCAGGCCAGTTATCTTACAGATTGTCCCACATTATCATTTTGTCTTACTATTTCTTCATACTAGATTTCAGTTAATATTTTTGGTAAGAAAATTACATTGGTGAAGTTCTGTTCCCCTTACTGCATAATTACTAAGTGGATCCATGGATAGGTTGTATCATTATTGACATTGCTAGATTTGATCACTTGATTAAAGTGGTGACCTTCAAGATCCTTCCACTATAAAAATATATTTTCTTCTTGTAATTAATGATACCTACATGGTGATACTTTGAAATCATATGAATATTTTCTTCCCCAACATTCTTTATTTTACTTTTTACTTCATTTTTGTCTTCTCCCTAATATTTAAGCTCCACAAGGGCAAAGATTTTTGTCTTTTTTTTTTTTATTTATTGCTGTATCCCTATGAAAAGTATTTGGCACATAGTAGACTTTCAATGAATACACTGAATGAATCGTTACTAATTGAATACATCTGTATTATCTGTGAGACTATGAACAAGTTAAGGGCAAACCTGATGT
Source organism: Galeopterus variegatus (assembly GCF_000696425.1). Lineage (NCBI taxonomy): Eukaryota > Metazoa > Chordata > Mammalia > Dermoptera > Cynocephalidae > Galeopterus > Galeopterus variegatus. Next base: position 34,023 of record NW_007737412.1, on the reverse strand, counting down.
TTTCTTAGTCTTTGTATTTGCACAAAATAAGAACAGTACTTAGGACAGAAAGATTTAATTAATGCTATTTTATTTTAATTTTTAAAGACCATGGCTAAATCAGTTACAACATATAGGCCTTACTTGTTTTCCTCATGTATAAAGTGACAAAAACTACATCTATTTAACTATATTACTATAAGAAATACTGAAAGTTATTTTAACATTTCTTTTAAAAATAAAAGATAAGGCAAAAATTCTAATTTGAAATTCAGGGCTCTCAGGAAAAAAGCATTAAATTACGTAATATATTATGTATTAATTTTTGCTGTGCTAGCTTTCATGTTTAATGGTATTTTACTGACAAATGCTAAAATATCAAATTCCTTTTTAAGCAATACTAAGTTACTTTACCTGTAATGCTTTTAATGTTTCCTTCAATCCTTCTATTTCTTTTTCTTTTATTTCTATAGTAAGTTGATGTTTTCCCTTTAAGTAAAAAACTACATTTCAATACTTTACAATGTAAATGATATTATAAAAGGGGAAAAATACAGTTGTCCCTCAGTATCCACGTGGGATTGGTTCCAGGACCTCCCTCGGATGCCAAAATCTGAGAACGCTCAAGTCCCGAATATCAAATGCTGTAGTTTGAATGTAACCTATGCACGTCTTCCCAGCATACTTTAAATCATCTCTCAATTATTTATAATACCTAACACAATGTAAATGCTATGTGAATAGTTACTATACCACATTGTTTAGGGGATAGTGACAAGAAAAAATCTCCGTACATGTTCAGTACAGACACAATTTTTTTTCCAAATATTTTTGATCCATAGTTCATTCAATCCACAGATATGGAACCCACAGATACAGAGGGCCAACTGTGTAAGAGCCCAAGAACCAAAATCTCTACTTTAAACTTAATAAGTCACAGGCTTTAACCTTGTATCTGCACTACAAATTACATTTCTTATGACTTCAAAATATCATAAAATTACAATAAGGCCTTTATATGGTTATAATTATGAAATGGAATATCTTAACAAATCATTTTATCAGTAGAGCATTCCTACCTGGGAACTTATGAAAACTATATAATTATTTAATTCATACAGCTAGAATAAATATATTCTAATTAATAAGCTATGGGTGCATTTGTCTTATGAATATAAGGATATAGGAAAATTTATTAAAGAAGGTATTTTGCTAAAAATAATGAACTATAAATTATTAATATTATTAATGGTATGCTCATTGACATAATAAAATATGTATCAATTATTAACTAGCTAGAGAAATTATTTCATGCCAGAAAATTTCTAGGTTTGTTGGGAGTCATATCTCCTTTGCCAGTTGGTCTGCATCCAGATGCAAATCACCTTTTTAAAAAAACAACATTGATGAAAGTCATTTCAATGTTTTTTAAAAAGGTAATTACATTGAAAAAGCACTAGAAACATATTATAGTTAATAGAAACATTGCAGTAGAGTGAAAGAACATTAATTTGGGGGCTGAAGAGGCCTGGGTTCTAGTTCCAACTATGCCACTTCAAAGTGAGACCTTTGGGCAAGTCATTTAATCTTGCTAGGCCCTCAGTATTCTCAACTGTAAAATGACAGAGGTCAAGTAACATTATTATATTGGGTACTTTCTGTTTCTAAGATTTTAAGCAGTCAACCATATCCATTAGTTTATTACTAATGCTCTTTTCTATTACGGTAAACAATTGATAATTAAATGTATTTAGCTATGCATTAAATTATTTTTAAAAATTAATAAATACCTTCTCTTCTTCCAAGGCACACATCTTCATTTGCAACTGATAAACAATTTAAAAAATTAAAATACAGGTAAGTAAGCTGTTAATAGCGACTTACACTGGTCAGTAAGACTACAAAAACATTTTACATGTCTATATTGTTTGAACTTAAAATATGACTTTCACATTCAGAAAGTAAAATAAAGATATAAAAGGAGGAAAGAAACAGTCACCAAAGTAAATGAAAATTTTAATTACATTGATTAGAGATACCAAGCATCACTGAAAGTTTAGTTTTTCCCTCCAGAAATTTTTATTCTTAAATGTCTAAATATTTTGCCATCTACTCCTATATAATAGCATGTATCATTTTCTGAAGGTATCATTTTATGAAATCAGTATTAGTTGTATTTGCATTGACAATAATGTTCTGAAAATTTTTTAAAATGCAAGTGGCAGTCCAATAAATAAATAACTTTTTGAAAAATAATGACATTTTAAAACAGTAAAACTAAAGTACATGTGCCAAAGGAAAATAATGAAATATTCTAAGCAGCATAAGGATTTTAGGCCAAATTGTCAAAAAATAAAAATCTTCTTTGGAACTTCCCTATCTTCATTTCTGCGCTCCTCACTTGCATTCAAGAATCCTTTTCTTAAAACAAACACAAATGAAAAAAGACAAAAACAAAAACAAAAAGGAACCCAAGAGCACCTTCTCCTCTTTAGATATCTGAGTATTCTTGTCTTGCCCAAAGTCCCTTAGGAAGGCAGAGACTTAGACTTGCTCTCTCCCAGAGAATACTATACTACACATTTGACTTCTGCTTCCTTATTTGTCAATTATAACTCCCATAACTTTGGTTAGACCTATCTCAGATTAAAGCAAGAAACTCTGTCATTTGCTTAAACAAATTCATACTAATGTGTAAATTATCAATAACTTTAACTCTTTTAGTGATTTAAATTGTACAGGTTTATTTCCTCATTTCATTTTCTAAACACACACCTGCATAGAAGTGAAGAAAAAAGAAAAGAAAAAGATAAAAAAAAAAAAAAAGAAGAAGAAAAAGGAAGAAAAAATAATGATGGTAGGAAAGATACAAGGGAAAAAACTTCCAGAGGATATTTTACGTAAGTATATTTTCTTAAACTAATATTTTCTAATTAGGGACTGAAGAGAAACTTGAGGCAGGTAAGAAGAGCTTCAGAATTCAAATTAAATGAAGATGTTGCTGTTCATTTCTTTAAAATCTTTTTTTTTTCTATTTTTCTACTAGTTTTTCATAGTTACTGGTGGTTGATATTTATGGACGCTTCAAGGTGTGATAATCACCTCCTCTCATCCTTTACATCTCCTGACTTGCATCTCAGCCTTTCATCAGTGTTATGACTATGATTTGGGAATAGGGGTAATGTGGAAAAGGTAAGATCCTGGATACTCTAATTAAAGAGAGAAAGGGGAAAGGGGAGAGAAAGAACAAGAATACATATGTCCGACCATCTAAATTATTTAGGACAGATGAAAACATTTCCTCCATCTTCAGGAAAATGGTTTTTTCAATTTCCTTTCTTAACTAACTCATTCTACTACTTTATACTCTTTATTATCCATTGTGATTCAAAATAACTTTATTCACTTCCTACTTCCCTTTTCTCCTTTGTGTGTTCCATGAGTATGGTATGAAAAACAGCTTGCCATAATATTTACGGGAGAGAGAGGAAAGGCAATTTTAAAATTGTAGTTTTATCTATCTTTATGAAATTACCTGCTTTTTAAAAACTGCCATTGTTTCTTTGTGTTGCTTTGCTAATGCTTCCTTTTGATTCTGAAGAGTTTCCTGTTTAGAACATTATGAGAAGTTAAAACATAAATTTTAGCAACTCTTTCAGTTTTAAATCTTGAGTTCACAATACAAATAAAAGTTAAACATACTAATTGCATATATTTTTTCATGCTCTTGAAATGCAACTTTAAACCAATTTAATGATTTTTCAATTGTCATGGAATCATCATATTTTGCTTCTAGTTGCTTCTTCATGATAAAAAGAAACACATTGCTTTTTAAATTTTAAACTCTGAACATGGCTTGCTCCAAAGCTCTCTTCAAGAAGTTATTAAAATGAACAGTCTAGTACACAAGCAGACTATAGTCTTAGGGTTTCCAGAGAAATCAATTTTATTATGTAAGCACAAAAATACTTACATGACAACATATGCGTTTAAATTCATTAAAATAAATTTTTACAAAACCAAAACTACCACAGGGTTTTTTCGAAAAAAAGCCACATATATGATTCGACTTCTTTTTTTCCCCACTCTCCCTTTTTTGGAAGTTGTATATACTCTGTTCTTTAGATGCAAGATGACTTTAAATTTTTTCTTCTATTCTTATCAATGCTAATAATTCTAACAATTCAAAAATTAAGTCTAAAACTGGCAACCACTTACAAAATTTTCAGTTATTTGCCTCCAGCTTTCTAAATAATACATTGATTTAGCAATTTTAAAAGTTTATCTATTGACCTCCTATTATGATAGTTGGAAGTTTACCTTTCTTATATGATTGTTACCCCACATCTCTCCCATTCTTCCAACAGAGTTATATCAAAATTTTGGCTTAAATCAATAGTCAGTATTTACATGGTTATCACTATGTAATTATTATTCAATGCTGAGCAATGTAGGATACCATGATTACATATTTATTCCTATACAACTTTTTCTGAAGTTAGTAATTAATATTTTAATTCCCATAGCTAATTTAAAAACACAATACTCCCTGTTCTCAGATCTATATCAATTGGTTCATATTCTCAGATGCAAAAAAAAAAAAAAAAGTATTGAATAATAAAGGCAAAGTGAGAAGATCCAAAGAATGACTTAGGAAATCCCAAACTGCATAGGAAACGAGATAGATTTAGAAAAGCTGTAGATGCTAGACAAAACCTTTCAGAGGCTATCCCCAAAGTTTGTCCTGTGAAAATAGTAAAGTAGGGCCGGCCCGATATTTTAATTCCCATAGCTAATTTAAAAACACAATACTCCCTGTTCTCAGATCTATATCAATTGGTTCATATTCTCAGATGCAAAAAAAAAAAAAAAAGTATTGAATAATAAAGGCAAAGTGAGAAGATCCAAAGAATGACTTAGGAAATCCCAAACTGCATAGGAAACGAGATAGATTTAGAAAAGCTGTAGATGCTAGACAAAACCTTTCAGAGGCTATCCCCAAAGTTTGTCCTGTGAAAATAGTAAAGTAGGGCTGGCCCGGTGGCACACTGCTACAGTGCGCCACTTGGGAGCGCGGCGGCCCTCCCGCCGAGGGTTCGGATCCCACATACAGACCGGCCGCTCACTGGCTGAGCGAGGTGCGGGCGCGACACTGAGGGTTGCGATCCGTTGCCGGTCACGAAAAAAGACAAAAAGGAAAAAAAAAAGTAAAGTAGACTCTAATCCAGTCCTACAAGCAAAGAAGGAAAGAATGAGTCCATTAGATTTCAAGGATAGGTTCTTTGAGAAGTAGATTTTGAAGATGTTACCTCCAGCTCCCTCCTTACTTTTTGAGAACACCCTTAACATCCTAAAGTAGGGAATTTAATCTGCAACAAAAATTGGAATGGAAAATAGCTCCATTACCAGAACTCCAAATCCAGTCTTTAAAAAAATTGTTAGAACGAGGAATAAACTGATTTTCTTACAGATAAAACAACTAAATGCTCCAACTATAGTCATCAAGCACTGGAGGAGGGAGCCTCTTAGTAGAGACACCTATAGATATTTATTATAAGCAGAAAGGACATTGGAAAAATAACTGTCCAGTTCTAGCTAAGAAAATAAAGGAAAAAAATCAAGTGGGCAAATCAATGACACTGCTCTGGAGAGAAATCATGCATTTATTTCATCCTTGAACTTGCAAAGAGAAATTTCTCTAAATATTAAAAGAAACTTCTCCCTCAGAATCAATGAGCTACTCAGATAGTGAACATGTCTAATAAACCACAGATACTCTCCCCATTTCAGCCTGTAACTGTTACTGTTGGACTCCCAAGTGAGAAATATCATTTTCTCCTTTATGACACCACACTCATTATCTTAAAATATAGGGATCTAATATGTAAATAGGATTGCAAAATTATCTGATTTTTTTGAGATCCCTGAAGACTTTCCTGTTCATAACCAGATCATAGTTAATTTGGATACTGACTTACTGGTGGTAACTTTGTATATGATAAAACCAAATTGAGGGCCGAGCCCGTGGCGCACTCGGGAGAGTGCAGCGCTGGGAGCACAGTGGCGCTTCTGCCACGGGTTCAGATCCTATATAAGGATGGCCGGTTCGCTCATTGGCTGAGCGCGGTGCGGCCGGTCTCAAAAAAGACAAAAAAAAAAAAAAACCAAATTGAATATTTCTATGAAGTGGCACTTTTTGTGGGCAAAAAGTTTTACTGATATTGGCAGAAAGATTCAGATCAAGTCATTTGAAGTTTACAAAATACCTCTAAAACCAGAAGCTAAAGAAGAACTAAAACCAATAGTCCAAAGGCCTAATAGAGAAAGGCTGAATCATAATCATATCTTATACGAGTCTTTAAAAAGTGTTGTTTCCCAATCAAGGAACCCAATTGGTAAAAATAAAGATTTGTTCAGGACCTTACGGCCACAAATAAAATGATCACTTTAACCATTTCTTTGTAGTACTGAGCCCAAATACTATTTTTATCGTGTTTCGTGAGGCTACATACTGTACTACTGTAGATATGTGTTCTGCTTTCTATAGTACCCCTTTAGATCAGGAAAGTCAATACCTATTTGTTTCTTTCCTAGGAAAGACAACAATTTACCTGGACAGTTATGCCTCAGGTATTTACTAAGGAATCTTAAATTTCCCTGTTAGAAAGTTTATAGACTTATATAATATGTGGACAAGTTTTCACTATGTTCTAAAGATGAGGAGAGCTCTAAGACAGACTATTTATCAACTTACTGTTTTAGCTTGGAAAGGGCATGAAAATTCCAAAGAAAGTTTAGAGTTTTGTCAGAACAAAGTATACTATTTAGTATAATTTATACTAAGGGGACAAATCTATAACTCCTGATGAATTATAAGTCATTCAATACTTTCCAAGGTTGGTTACCAAGAGACAATTAATCTAGGTTTCACTGGCTAGTACAGACACTGAGTTCCAAACATTTCTGAAATCACCACATATCTATATAAAGTCCTCAATAAAGGACCCTCCCTTAGGAGATGTGAACAAGAATTTTATGATTTAAAAATAATTCTCCAATAGCCGTCCCCCTCACTTGGGGTCTTCCTAATTGTCATAAAGCTTTCTACCTACTTGTACCTGAACAACGTAGACAAGCCCTAACACTCTAACAGAACACCATGAAAACCATTCCCTTAGACACAGTGGCAAAAGCCAACTCCTTATCTAAGGGCAATATCAGCAGCTGCCAAACTTGTAGAGGCTTCTCCTGACTTGATTTAAGGATCTTGTTTAGATTTGATGGTTCCTCACGCTGGGCCATACTTGTTGCTTACTGAAAACACATTTCCCAGCAAGCAGTTTCACCTCCTTTGAACTTTTATTACTTTCTCTCCCACACATTTCCACTCAGTGCAGTAATACTTTAAAATCTGCTAACAGAAAGACAAATACTGCATGATTTCATTATGTGTGGAATCTAAAAAAGTTGAACTTATACAATTTGAGAGTGAAATGGTAGTTAACAGAAGCTGGAGAGGTTGGAGATAGCAGGAATGGGGAGATGTTGATCAAAGGGTACAAAGTTCTAATTAGAGCAACACTGAGGGTTGCGATCCGTTGCCGGACACGGAAAAAAAGACAAAAGACAAAAAAACCAAACAAAAAATAAAAAATAAAAAAATAAAATCTGCTAACAGAAAGACAAATACTGCATGATTTCATTATGTGTGGAATCTAAAAAAGTTGAACTTATACAATTTGAGAGTGAAATGGTAGTTAACAGAAGCTGGAGAGGTTGGAGATAGCAGGAATGGGGAGATGTTGATCAAAGGGTACAAAGTTCTAATTAGACAGGAAGAATAAGTTCTCACGATCTATTGCACAGCATGGTAACCACAGTAAATAATAATGTACTGTATATTTCAAAATTGCTAAAAGAATACATTTTACTCAATATATAAATACACTCAAACATACTTAAACACAAAATAGCATATCAAAAGTTAGTCACTTAACTTAAAAGTATTCATACCAGAGGCTTTTTATTCACTTCTACATTATTTTGTTATGTCTTCCTCTATTTTAAGATTATAATTTTACTCACTAAGCCATTTATTTAGATGAAAACCTAGCCCCCTGACTTGTACTACCAAACAGAGAAACAAATAGCAACCTAGAAACTTAGTGCACATTTGAATATGAAGACAGCAACTCTGCTGGTGACTTTTGTCTGTCCCTTTAGTAGGATTTTTTTCCCTTTTTGATCAACTTAATGGAGGTATAATTTACATACAATAAAATGTGCCCGTTTTAACTGTACAGTTCAATGAATGCTGACAAATATGTACATCAATGTAACCACCACCCCCAATCAAGATATAGAACATTTTCTTCACCAAAAAGAGTTTCATCTCCCTTTGTAGTCATTCTCTCCCCAGCCCTAAGTAACTACTGGTTGACTTTGTCACTAGAGGTTAATTTTGCCTATTTCAAAATTTCATATAAACTGAATTGGATAGTATGCACCTTTGTGTTTAGTTTCTTTAGCTTACCATGTTTTGAGAATCATACCATTCTATATATCTGTAGTTTGTTCATTTCTGTTGCTAAATGGTATCCCGTTTTAGTATATCATGATTTGTTTATTCATGTATCTATTGATGGAATATTTGGGTTATTTCCAGTGTGGGGTTATTGTGAATAAAGCTGCTACAAAAATTTGTGTATAAAAAAAAAGAATTGCAAATTTAAAAAATAAGTTTTTTAAAAAATAAATGTTCTCACTACAAAAAAATAAGTATGTGAGGTGACAGATATGTTAATTATCTTCATATAATCATTCCACGGTATTTATACATATTGAAACATCACACTGTACTCCATAAATATATACAATTATTTGTCAATTAAAAATAAAAATTTAAATAAAAGAGACATGAAAACTAAAAAAAACCTAATTGCTGATTCCTCTTTTTTAATTTTTAATTTGCAATAATTGTACAATACTATTTAAGACAATCGCTCCCCAAAATTTCCAATGAGGCTATCATAATCTTACCTAACTTTACATATATACACATACACATATACACTATTCATTTCACTTTTTATATATGTTATTCACTTTATATATATGTATATACACACATACATATATACATGGAATTCATTTTATATATAGCATATACAAGTTGACTCCTGACCAACTCGGGGGTTAAGGGTATCAACCCCTCACACAGTCAAAATCCTTATATAACTCCAGTTCCCAGGTAGTTCTTCTGAATCTATTTCTCAAGATGGATAGTGTCAAGGAGGCACACTTTAGCTTCTTTAAGTGGCTCAGCTAATGTGATTAACCCAGCATGTAGAACAACATTCAAGATTTACAAAAACCCCATTTTCCTACAGAGATGGGAGAAGTTACCAAGCCCTGCTGGCTGCCACCCATATCAGAACCTCACTTGAGTCTTCAAGGAGCAATTCTTTTTTTTTTTTTTTCTTTTTTGTCTTTTTTTTCCATTTTTTTCCGTGGCCGGCAACGGATCGCAACCCCCAGGGTTTTCCCCAAACCCCACCGGG
>NW_007737412.1:0-24474 GCF_000696425.1 Galeopterus variegatus | reverse complement strand
CTGCCACGCTTCCCAAGTGGCGCACTATCCAGTGCGCCACCGGGCCGGCCCAGGAGCAATTCTTAATTGCATAAACAAGCAAATCTTTTTATTCCAGTCCAGTGAATAGGAATGGCTTCTAGGCACCTGTGGATGTGTCCAGCAGTAAGGGTACTGCACCTCCACCCTCACACTGGCTGCACACACAGGGCCTCTGCTGGAGAGCACAAGGCACTGGCCTATTTACAGACTGGAACATAGTTGCTACCCAATGGGAGGAAAGTAATGGGGGCTGGGGAGAGGGCCCTCCTGCCACTCTGAGCCTAGCTAGATTTAACTCCTATCAGCAAATTCCAGGTTTTAATTATTTAAATTCCCAGTGATAGAGAGGCCTCAGAAAACTACCAGTTGACCCATGAACAATATGGGGGCACTGACACTCCCCCTACAGCAGTTGAAAATCCAAGTATAAATCCAAAAAATTTTCCAATATATTTATTGAAAAAAATCTGCATATAAGTGGACCCACACAGTACAAACCTATGTTGTTCAAGGATCAACTATATAAAGATTTGAATGAAAAACAGGTTAAAATTAAATGTTTTTGTTTCGGGGCTGGCCCGGTGGCGCACTGCTACAGTGCGCCACTTGGGAGTACAGCGGCGCTCCCGCCGAGGGTTCGGATCCCACATACAGACCGGCGGCTCACTGGCTGAGCGAGGTGCGGGCGCAACACCGAGGGTTGCGATCCCGTTGCCAGTCCCAGTCTGGTACGGGCGCGACACTGAGGGTTGCAATCTGTTGCCGGTCACGAAAAAAGAAAATAAAAAAAAGTTTTTGTTTCTTCATGAAAAAAAATCAAATATACTAATGTGGTAAGAGAAATGGGGATAGAACAGAATGCACAGCAAACTTTCTCTCAAGAAACATTTTGATGATCAGCAACTTCTGACATAAAATATACAGCTACTCTTTTTCCATTGCCCAAAGAAGGGGAAATCCAAGACAATCTAGACTCTGTTGGAGCAATGACTATGTCTCAAACAGATTTATTAGAAATGTCCCCTAGGTTAAACCTAGGTTTAATAGTATTTGTTGATAGGTCATTTTTTGAAACTGAAACAGGAAAAATATCAGGCAGGATACACTGCAACAGTCTCAACTGACCCCTAAATTATGACTCATACTAGAGGTAGAATCAGTCCAGATGACAGAACTTATCCTACTCAGCAAAGCTTGCCAAATGCCAAGAATTAAGAGTTAACAATAATAGCAGCTATGCCTTTGGAGTAGTCCATGATTTTAGAATACTGTAGAAACAATAAGGGTTTCTGACCTCAGTAGGAATCCCAATTTCAAATGGTCAACAATTTTAAGTGCTCTAATGCTTCCTAAGGAGGTTACTATCATAAACCCACACTGAAAGGGGTAATATTAAGGCTAAAGGAAATGTCCTAGCTAATCTTTATGACACACAGTCCTGGCCCCCATGATACCCAAAAGCCGAACCTTTGGAGAGATTAAAAAAGGCTATTTGGAAAGCTCACAACTGGTTCCAGAGTCTGAAAAGAAAACATGACATAAATTACAAAAAGAAAATCTCTTTCAGAACACTTTCAGGACAAACACTTGGTGGCACCAGAGGACCTCAATGAAAGTGCAAAAATTTTACATGAGATTACTATCAGAGCAAGGACAAACTGAACACTATACTCATTTAGCATTGATGGGGAAATTTTACTAAGATTGCTGAGGATGTCTCTGGTGCACATCTCATCTGTCACCAGCACTATTTTGGTAAAACTGTATTCTTATAAATCCAAGCCTCAGGGTCTCTATGAACACCTCCAATTGGATTTCCTAAAAATAACCTCTGCAATGGTTTCTGAATGTGTTCTCATTATTGTTTAATTCTTTTCAGATAGATAGAAACTTTTTCTTTACAGAGAGCTACAGCTCTGAGAGTAGAAAAAAATTATTTGATTTTGTGCTCCCAACCTAGGACCTCCAAATGACATAAGTACTAATTTTACTGGGACTTTTAATAGAGAACTTTACAAATCCTTGTCGTTTATTTAGAAACATCACTGTCCTCATCATACTCAATCTTGAGTAAAAGTAGAGAAGCTAAATATTAAATCTGGCACTCTTGAACTTACATTACTAAGAAGGCTACCACTGCTTGCAAGACCATGAAGTCCATACTCCCCTACACTTGGTTTTCATCATACAATCTTGTTAGAGGTTGCCCTATACAGATGGCTACTTCTCCCCCGATTTTGGACATTTCCTTAATTCAGATAAATATGGTAAAGTACTCCAAGAAACTCATGCAACATGCATCATAGACATCACCCACAAATGTAAGTTGTCTTTCTTCTACATGACCTAAAACTCAGTTATAATGTCTTCTGGAAATGACCCCACAGAGAAAAAAAACACCTAGAAACCATGTTGGAAATAATCCTATCAGGTTCTTTGCTAGCACAGTAACTAAAATCCAGGGCATAGATCCTTGGATTCATGTCTCCTAGATGAACAGACACTAGGTTTCACTTTCCAATACCTGGACTGCCTTTCCATCAAGAGATTTAAAACTAAGATGTCTTAAGAAAACTTCAGAAGCAGACTGTCTTCAGAAAGAAATAGCTTCCACCTGAGAGCTTTGGATCAAGATAACTAGATAATATAGACAGCCTCTACCCAAGACCTACAGAACAAGATCTAGATGAGGGGTCAACAAACTATGACCCATGGGCCAAATCTGACTAACTGTCTGTTTCTATATGGCCTGTGAGCTACAAATGGTTTTTACATTTTTAAATGACTAAAAAGAAAAAAAAAATCAAAAGAATAACAATACTTGAAATCACCTAAAAATTGTGTAAAATTTAAACTTCACCATCACCAGAAACAACTTTATATGCTATTATTACTCTTTATAAATCAGTACAGATCTTGATTGATCACATCCTAAATAACAGCAGTCTATTCTCCAGCTCAGGCTGAAAAGCAAAGGGGGTTTGAGAACTGAAACCACCTGCATTAATATAACAGCACTATTAGTACTAAGAGCTGATAATATCTGTGTCAACATAACTTAGTTTTTTGTTCCAGGAAATCTTTGCCCAGTAGATTTAAGTCTATAAAAACCAATAAATTATACCACTGTTTCAGGCAATTGTTGCAAAAGAATTTATCTGAGACAACTGTGTACTTTGGTAAACACCTGGTTTATCAAACAGAAGTTTACTCTCAAGACTAGCTTCAAGATCCTTGTGTTGCTACATACACCAATCCTAAAATATATCACAAAATTTGCCCAATCCCAATCAATGTCCTGTTTTAAAAGATCTGCCTACAGCCACTTGAGCCTAGACCCCCATAACCCTCTACATATTCCATAGTTGCTTTATTGATAGTTTGGTAATATTTTGGGGAATGCAACAAGGCAGTTCTAATTTACATGGCCAACGACATATGAAAGTTCCTGTTTTGCTACAAGATTGTAAAATAAGATAGGAATCTAGATTTACTTTTCTTCAGATGGAATCCAGCTCTAATACCATTTCTTGAATAATCTGTTCTTCTGCATTGATTTGAAAGCCACCTTTATCATTCATTTAATTGTCTTACGCATTTGGATCTACTTCTGGACTCTATTATCACTGCCATGCTATTTTAATTATTACAGCTTTATAATATGTTTAAGAATTGAGTGTGACTATTTCATCCTCTTCTTTTTCAAAAATTTCTCAGCCGGTCTTGTATGTTCATTTCCATATAAACCTTAGAATCAGCATAAGTACCCCAAATACGCTCTTAGTATTTTTAATTGAATTGTGTTAAACTCACTCATTAATTTAGGGATTCTGATAACTTTATACTATGTTGATGCTATCCAAAAATAAGATATGACTTTATATTCTGAAATCTGCTTTGAGATTTAGTTTGCACTTAATATTTACCTGTTCTTTCTCTCCGCACACAGGTCTGTGTAGAGAAATATAATCCAACCTGGTTTTACTCATATAATCCAACCCTGGTTTTACTCCCATATTCTGCACAACCTTATGGGTCTGTCTGGCCCCAAAATTCAAGTCATTTCTAGTTTGGTTTATCCTCTGTCACCTGAATTCTCATTCTGATATGTTACCCCCAAGTTCCTGTTTCGATGTTGACAAATGGTGAGAACAGGGACCATAATTAAACTTCCAATTTTTAGCTGTTAAGATTACTTTGATGGAAAGGCATCAAAGCATGGATGGAGAAGCACTATCATAAATGCTTCAATATAGATAAATATCATTAGAGAGAAATCAAGAGCTGATAACACTCTTTTATATTTGGTTACATTATATAACAATGAAACAGAGTAAGGCTAGGTCAGTGAACCAAACTGAATCCATTTTCCCTGCAGAGGACACTTTGTTATTTTTCCACTCCTCAGTCTTGAGACCCCCAGGGCAAATGATTACCCCATGGGCTGCCCTGACAAAACAGACTGAGATAAGAAAGGAAACAGATATTTACTGAGCCACAAAACCCCTCCCCAAGGCTTATTTACCATAATTGTAAAAGTTACAGATTAGCCGTAAGACCCCTTTAGGAATTCCCACCTGTGCACAAAGCATCAAGGTGACTGCTACAATGACCCTCCTGGGGTCACAATGATGAACACCACTGCCTACTGAGCACGCACCCATGATGCAACCAGGAAGAACTGAACGGACCACCTCCAGTGATGCCGGCCTGTACTCCTTAACTCCTCTCCCTACAAAAGACTCTAAACAGCTCCCCTCAGGGGGCTAGCTTTACTGTTGCTAACCCCCTTATGCATAAGTCTATCTCCTTTTTTAATAAAGTGTTGCTTTACTGTTGGGTACATTGTTCATTTCTATGACTTTGGAATCCGAGAGCCTAATTTTTTTTTTTTCCTTTTTTGTCTTTTTTACTGACTGGTAATAGGATCGCAACCCTCGGTGTCGCGCCCGCACCGCGCTCAGCCAGTGAGCGGGAACCGGTCTCCACATGGGATCCAAACCCTCAGCGGCAGCGCCGCCGCACTCTCAAGCGGCACACTCTCCAGTGCGCCACCAGGCCGGCCCGCAAGAACCTAATTTAATCACTGGCAAAAATTGGAAAGCTTTGGGCACCGGAGAGGACTCTAGCTGCAAGAGGCAAGTGGCCACTGGGACTATTTTGCTCCCATGTCTCTGCTGCTGGCAGATCTCTCCTGGAGTCCCTGGCCTAAATTTTGACAAGGCAATGCTTTATTCTCTTTACCTTTCTCTGATTTTCTGAGCCCTCTTCAGTTTGGTTGGATTGTATCCACTTCTGTATAGATGCACCCTGGAGGGCTCCTGGCTATGCTTTGTTTTTCTGATTTAAATCTACTCGATACTTTTCTTCTTTATGCTGAAAATAGTGGGGAGAACTGCTTTTATCAATTACTATTAATGGAATAGGTTGGCCCCACCAATTGGGACAAGGATAAACTGGACCCCACTGCTCCTCTTTTCTCTTTGTTTGTTTGCTTGGTTAGACATTTAGTTGAGTACCGGTAATCTGAATAAACCTTCCAATCCTTGCATCAACTTTTGGACTTTCAGGTCATTTGTTTAATGCGAGGGCAAGCTGAGCCTGGCCTGTCGATAATAACACCACCCTGGGAAAATATGGTACTAGTAAATGAGGTTTCACTGCTTTATAAATATTCTTACTGCCCTATACACACAATATGTATGTCAGATGTAAACAACTCATAATATGTTGGGTAAAATAGGAAAATGTCAGGGCCCCTCAGATGTTCAGAACCTTGCTGAGCATGTGCTGTAAATATCCTCAGGTGTTCCTTGTTACTACTTAATGTAAATTGTGTATGGGCACCCAGGTGTCCAGGGTTGTGGACTTAAGTATAAAAAGACTAACAGCTCTGATCCACAGTGCTGCTCAGAACTCTCAGAGAAGCCACTAGGATAGTTGCTCCTAGATCTGAATAAAACCCATTCATTTTTCTATGCCTTTGGCTCCCAGAACATTTTCTATTACTTAGCTCACAGACGTACGTGTGGAGGGTTTGTAACCCAATCTGTGCAACAGACTCGAGGGGTCTGTAAGCCCTAGCTTTACAATAGTAATATTGAGTCATCCTCAGTGTTATAACACCAAAAAGCCTATACAAAATTCTTATCCTCGGTTTTCTAGAAGCCCAAATGTTATCAACAGTCTTATTGGAATTTTCTCAAGGCTTTGTTTAGAATAAGGCACTACCCCCCAAAAATGTTTAGGAAATTAAAAATTAACTTTGCAATAAGGATTAGATATATTTTTATTTTATTTATTCATTCATTTTGGCAGCTGGCCAGTACAGAGATCAAACCCTTGAACTTGGTGTTATTAGCACCACGCTCTAACCAATTAAGCTAACAGGCCAGCCCTCTTTTAAACAGAAGCTAAAAATTCTAATCTGAGAAAAAATACTCACCTTTTGCCATTTGAGTTCTTGTGTCTCCACAATAATTTTACCAATCTGCTCTTCATATTGAGTTTCTGCTTCCTAAGTCAAAGAAAACAAAAAATGTTATAAAAATTAGGACTTTAAAACTTCCAGTTTTAGCTCTTTCTAGAGAGAGAGAATCAGCAGGCTCTCACCCTTACAAAAAGAAAAAATATGGACAATTTGCAAATTAAGTGGTCAAATCTATCAGAGAACTGAGGTCCCAGATCAATCAAGCAACCCAAAATCTGAATAGAGACAGGCGCGTACTGGGAGAAATAGAACTCCTGCATTTGCTTACCTGGGACATAAGCCACTGAGTACCAGTAAGATGATTCAGCTGAAAGTCCTTAATAAATTGCTAAGAGCAGAATGTGGGATACCATAAAAATGTGAATCCCCTCTGGAGCCCCTGAAATAGTGAGGTTTGTACCCTTTAGGTGGCTACAGGTAGGTTGTAAAGAATCCTGAGAAAGCTTTCCCCTGTGGCACTGGCTGTGGAGAGGAAGAGCAGTCACAAATCATCTTCCTTATTTTCGCTACAGACCTAAACCCTTAATCTGGAGGGGTAAGGGCAACAAAACTACAGCTAAGGACACTAGTGGAAATCCTCTGCAGCTGGGCAAGGGAACCAACAGTCACCACCAAAAACTCTACCTAGATAAACCTGTCTTCCTTATCTCCCCTGAGGAACAAAAGCCTTAGTCTCCAGTGGAAGGGCAATAAAACCTATAACCTGAGAGCATTTGTGGAAACCCACTATAGCTGGGAGGAGGCTGACCACAAAAACAAACCAACAAGCTCTATCTTTGGGGGAGGGGAAGAAATACATGCTAAGCCCAGCATTATCATATACAGTGTATATTGACAAAATAAAAATTTAACAAAAATAAATAAATAAATAAAAAATTTAAAAAAAAAATAAATCAACTATTTTAAATAAGCTCAATGTGCTGGGACCATTCTTCTTTGTGTAGTAAGACATAGGACTTACTACACAGACTTTAAATCAACTATTTTAAATAAGCTCAATGTGCTGGGAAAACAAACAAACAAACACCATGTACAAAAATACTGCAGCCACTAAAAAGATAATAAGGGAATGCTACAAACAAGTTTATACTCATAAATTTGACAACTTACAGAAATGGACTCCTCAAAAACCATAAACTACTAAAACTCAACCAAGATGATATGAATAATCTGAATAGTCCTATAACCATGAAAGAAATTGAATTTATAATTTTAAGGCTTCTGCAAAAGAAATCCCCAGGTCCAGATGGTTTCACTGGAGAATCATACAAAACATTTAAAAAAGAATTAACACCAATTTTAGAAGAGGAGGAACAAAATAGGAGAGGAGGAAACACATCCCAATTTATTTCATGAGGCCTGTTTATGATGATACCAAAACCGGCCATAGACAGTACAAAAAGAGAAAACAGACAAATTTCACTCACAAATTTTGATGCAAAAATCCTTAATAACATATTAACAAACAGAATCCAACAATGTATAAAAAAATTATACACCATGACCAGGTGGAATTTATTCCAGGTACACAAGGCTAGTTCAATAGCTGAAAATCAATCTGTGTAATTTACCCCATCAATAAGCTAAAGAAGAAAAATCATATGACCATATCACTTGACACAGAAAAAAGCATTTGACAAAATCCAACACCCATTCATGATAAAAACTCTCAGCAAGTTAGGAGTAGGGGAAATTACCTTTACTTTTTGTAAAGAGCATTTACAAAAACTCTACATTTACTATCATATTTAATGGTGAAAGACTGAATGCTTTCATTCTAAAATGGCAGGGATGTCTGCTCTCACTACTCTTACTCAACGTAGTACTAGAAGTTCTAGCCACTGCAATAAGGCATAAACAAAGAAACGAACAAGCAAGTAAGCAAATGGATTGGAAAAAAAGAAATAAAACTGTCTATTTGCAGATGACATGATTGTGTACATGGAAAGTCCTAAGGAACCTATAAAAAAAATCCAGAACTAATAAGTGAATTTAACAAGGTCACAGGATACAAGATCAACACACAAAAAATCAATCACATTTCTACATACTAATGATGAACACGAAGAAACCAAAATTTAAAATATAATAAAACTTATAACCATGTCAGAGAAAATGAAATAAGTATTCACTTAAAAAAAATGTACGGGGCCGAGCCCGTGGCGCACTTGGGAGAGTGCAGCGCTGGGGGCGCAGCAGTGCTCCCGCCACGGGTTCGGATCCTATATAGGGATGACCGGTGCGCCACAGCACTCACTGGCTGAGCGTGGTGTGGCCGGTCTCAAAAAGGACAAAAAAAAAAATGTACAGAATCTGTATGGTAATACACACAACAACATAGATGGATTAAAAACATACTGAATGAAAGTACCCTTATGTAAAAGAATATATGTATGTATGTTTTAATTTATATGAAATGTTAGAACAAATAAAACTGAGTGGAGAAAAAAATCAAAAGAGTGGTTACCTCTAAGGGAGGGAGTAGGGGTAGAATTTGCCTGGGAAGAGGCATGAGAGAACTTTCTGGGCTGACAGAAACATTTTATTTCTTGATAAGGGTTTGCATTATACATGTGTATGCATCTGTCAAAACTCATTGAATGTACAGCTAAGATTTGCACATTTCATTGTATGCAAATTTTAGTGCAAAAAGAGCTATAAACAAATAGTGAGCTCTGCTTAATGATATGTATTTTGAAGTATTTAGGAGGAAGTGAACTGTTGACTGCAATTTACTTTGAAATCATCAACGAATAAAGTTAAAAGGAGGCTAGACAGATAAGTGATAAAGCAAGCAGAGTAAAATGTTAATGGTATATGAGTCTTACTGTAAAATTCTTTCAGATTTGCTGTATGTTTGACAATTTTCATAATAAAATGTTAGGGAGAAATCAAAATGTGGATGTTAAATGAAATATGTGCTTTTTTAGTGAAATATTTTCCTTATGACTGACTTACATATTCTTTGCTCTATTATACAAACACACACACACTTATGCTACTCAAAGATATACTTTCATGAAAGTTGTCTCATTTAGAATGTTTTTAGCACCAAGTAAAAACAACAAAACCCAACTCACAATGGCTTATGGGACTTATTTCACATGAAAAGGATATTCTACCTTTAGAGGGTTGATTATTTTAGTGGCTCACTCAACAACATCAAAGAACTATGATTCTGCCTATCTTTCCATTTTGCTATCATCATAGTGATTTTCCTCAGGCTTTCCACCCCTTATGGTTTCAGAATGGCTACCTTAATTGCAGGAATTAAGGAGAGACAGAAGAGTAACTTGCAGTAGAAAAAGTGTACTCTAAATAAAAAGATAACAAAACCTTTCTCAGAAGCTTTCCAACACACATTCCCTAGTATTGGCCATAACTGAGTCACATGCCCACTCCTAAGCCAGTCATTGACAGGGGGAGTACAATGGACCTTTGTGAGTGATTAAGAACAGTGAGGATTTATTTAACTCACACTGGTGAAAGGTAGACCCTAAGACACAATCAGGGCTCTTCCAACATGAAAGAAGGGAGGAAATGCATACCAATAGTATATGCTACATGATAAATGAGTGAGAAGAGATTAGAATCTCTCACAATAATTCATATCTATAGTTAAAACATAATAGGGGGAGGGAGGGTTACACATAACATGCATCTCCTCCCAAAGCAGATGAATTGAAAATGTGCAAGATACTGCTTTGATCATGTAGGTCTGGTTATACACTTCTCTTTTAGTGGTTAGAGAGGGTTATGAGATCTTATCATGACCTAGATGTTGTTATAAGCACTTTTTTATGTGTGGATTAATTTAATCCTGGGTATAATTTTATGAGGTAGGTACTCTTACTATCTGCATTTTATAGATGAGGAAACTAAGTTAGCAAGAGAATAGTTTGCCTAAAGTCACAAAGTAGAGCCAGTATTTGAACCCAGATGATCTGTCTCCAGAGTCACTTAAACGCTGTATTATATTACTGTTAGGAGATTGTGGATGCTGTAGGACAGTATGGATTGTTATAATATACTCCTTTCCTTCAGTAACTTCAGAATTTCATTTTCATATCCTATTAAAGTTAGCAAGCCATTCAAAATCATTTTACCTAAGTTAAATATGCAAGTACACCATGATTATTTGCTACAACATTTCAAAATAAAAACTAGAAATATTTGAATGAAAAATGAAAGAATGTAAGAATTGTTATTTATGTTCTAATATTAATATTTTTCTGTATCCAAAATCTTTGTAAAGATTAAGTTGACTAATGTGAAAATAGCAGTTTAAATACTACTGGAAAAGAAATTTTTTTAAAATATGAATACCATGAATATTAGAGATATTTATCTTGAATATTTTTTAACCAATCACACCAAGAAACTATCCAGAAGAGTGATTAGAATTTCTTTAAAGAACATGAGAAAAATCGAATTGGGCAATTTCATAGGAGGTGGATGATGAGTGTGAAAAGGAAAGTAAAAGTACACAGTTAACAGTTTTGGCTGCTTGAACATGTGCCTGCTGTATGTACTATGTCCCTAAATCTGTTCAGGGTCAAGAATTGAAGAGGCCTGACCAATATACAGCCCATCTTGTAAAACTACAGCCTGAAGCAAGCACTTTAAAAAAAGCATGACACTTTCTAAAGGTTATAAAGAGTAAATAAACCATCAAATTACTCCTCTTTTATTGTTTTTGTAAAAACACTTAAATCCTTGTAGTCCTAAGGCATCTAATAAAAAATAAACACTTTTAAGATTCTATAGGATTCTATATTCTGGGATACTTTATTGAAGTTAGAGAGAATTTACTTATAAAATTTAATATATTTTTTTCTCACTGACAATTTCATAGTTTTTATTATTAACTTTAAAACCTGCCTAAAGAACAAATAGAAGAAAAAAATGAAAGTTCCAATAAAAAGTTAAATAGCAATTTTTAATAGAAAGTATGAAGTTAAATTAAAATCCTAATACAGCAGAAGTATATTATAAAGCTATTTTTCAGCAATGTGGCTAATACCTATTTTATCAGTTTTCCATGTGGTATAAAGATATACATACATATTCTACAAGTCATACGAATGAGAAAGGGGTATGAGTCCACTCATAGCATAACTAATTTTATGGGGCATTGAAATGTTGCTTAATGGTATTTACCACATATTATACCATTAATCATCCAGTTTTCCCTCACAATTTTCTTCATAAACCACTATTATTTTTAGACTACCCAAATCTCCATTGAATTTTATTTATTGCTAATTTAGAACTTCAGGATTTACTCCTATTTAGATATTTAACAAATTTAATGTGTCCTTTATCTGAATTACCATAATACTATTCATAACCCCAAATCTCCATTGAATTTTATTTATTGCTAATTTAGAACTTCAGGATTTACTCCTATTTATTTAACAAATTTAATGTGTCCTTTCTCTGAATTACCATAATACTATTCATAACTCTATTGTAATATATAATATATACTATGTGATAGTATAGTCATTAATTTGTATGGCATATTGTACCTATTAAATTTTCAATTCTCTTAGGGCATAGACTAAGAAATGGTTTGTAAAAGATTATCAAATGAATGCATATTTTAAAAGCTTTGTGGTAGAGGTCTTTTATCCCCATTGTACAGATGATTTGGCTCAGATACCTATTTTGTTTAAAAACTTTCATCCCACTACCAAATTTTTAGAATCTAATAGATTTCATACAGAAATCTGAATTTCTAGTCTCTCTTCAATTATTGGAAGAGCCGATTGCATAGGACCCATTTTTCTACATGGCAACAATTCCTCGGAGCTAAATGGCAGATGTACATTTAACTGAAGATATAGGCATTCCAGTTCAACATAATTCCTACCTTACTCATGTCACATGCCAATACCAGAATCTTGAAGGAAGTTGAATTTGTCACCCTGTGCTATTATTTTTATCACTACTCCTTATCAGTAATTATGTGGATCTATCTGATAAAGGGCATTTATCAGAAATGGTGTCTAAATTCTAAAATGCACACATTGTGGATTCAATATAAACTATATTGTTGATTCAGATTGTGAATTTATAGATTATTATTAATTTAAAACATTCATTTTTTTCCAAATATTACCATTACTAATTTAAGTCCATAAGGAAAAAAATGAGTAATGTTCCCTCTCTCTTTTGTTAATTACAGTAAGTAGTGAAATACAGTTTAGTGGAGTAAGAAAGTCTCTTAGACTTTGCAGTAGCCCACACCCCCACCCCCACCATCCTTGGTTTCACTTTCTGCAGTTTCAGTTACCCATGGTCAGCGACATTCCAAAAATAAGTGATTACAGTACAATAAGATATTTTGAGAGAGAGAGAGAGATCACATTCACATAACTTATATTACAGTATATTGTTATAATTGTTCTTTTTTTTATTAGTTATTGTTGTTAATCTATTACTATGCCTAATTTATAAATCAAACTTTACCAGAGGTATGTATGCACAGGAAAAAACATAGTATATATAGGGTTCAGTCCTATCCATAGATTCAGACATCTACTAGGGGTCTTGGAACATATCCTTCTGCAGATAATCTGGGAACTACTGTATTTTGTTGTCTATTGTGTTTTGCTTATTTTGACTAAAGCCATTTTACTATCTAACCCTTTACAGTATAGACCAATTTTATGTTGACTATATTATTCATTCCAGCAAATTTATTATATTTATTAATGGAAGAGCATTGGACAGGAATAGGGAGATCTGAGTACTAGTCTCTCTGTTTTAGGTTGGACTTGAAGCTATCTCAGGTCACATCCATCTCTCACATTCAACAATTACAGGATCTTGTAAAAAAGACTGATGATTTACAACACATCTCCAGTCTACAGCCATTCCACCCCGAACACACCTAATCTTATCTAGAATACATCTCCAAAATCACAGAGAGAAGAGAAGCCTAGAGAGGTGGTTCTGATTATCAGCATTTGATAGTACACTGGAGGCTAAGAAACTGAGGCAGATCCACCAGCAGTCTTGTGGAGATAGGCCTAGTTGGTGTTCAAGGCCCACCAAGGAGGAGGGATCCTGGCAAATATCCTGGGATTTTAGTTGGAACCCCAAAGAGCTACACTCTTGAAGTACTGAGTAGAAATAAACTAGCCCTCACAAGGAAGGAAACTTAGCCTCCAGTCAGCTCAATCTCTGATTACTAAAATTCAACTCTAACTTCTAGAACCAAAAGTAATCTTCCAGAGAAACATAATATCATCTAAAGCCTCTAATTTTCTTTTTAACTCTTCATGCACAAAATCATTCAAAATTTACCCTACATCCCAAGATAAAGTGAAATGGCCAAAAACAAGAAAAAAAAAGAAACAATAGATATGGACTTACAAGAGGTCCAGACATTGTTGTGTATTGACATAGACTTTAAAATATATGTGTTAATATGCTCAAGAAATTACACGACAAAATGAATTTCAGCAAAGGGCTGAAAATTATAAAAGAAGAACCAAATGGAAAATTTAGAACTGAAAAATACACTAAATGAAATTAAGAACTCAAAAGATTGATTTTACCAGCAGATTAGACAAACTGAAGAGAGACTTAGTGAACTAAAAGGATAAAAGAAAACTGCCAGACTCAACACTGAGAGAAAAAAAGATGAAAAATATAGATTAAAAAATCATTAATGATATAAAAGATTTGGACAAGAAAACTGACAAAGTTGATCAATATAATTTAAATTCATAGAACACTGGACCCAAGAAATACAGAATACTCATTCTTTTCAAGTTCACCAATGTTGGAATATTTACAAAAATTGATTATATGCTTGGCCAGAAAGCAAATCTCCATATATTTTAAGTGACTGAAAGTATAAAGAGTATATTATCTGATGTAGTGGAATTAAGCCAGAAACCACTGTTTTTTTAAAAAAAACACAAAAATGTGTATTTAATTTTTCACATTAAATATGTTAACTATGGGCCGAGCCCATGGCGCACTCAGGAGAGTGCGGCGCTGGGAGCGCAGCAGCGCTCCCACCGTGGGAGGGATGACCGGTGCGCTCACTGGCTGAGCGCAGTGCGGCCGGTCTCAAATAGGACACACACACACAAAAAAGATGTTAACTATTACGTAAAAATATTTAGAAAGGATATATGCTTTTTCTACAAAAATACAATTCCTTTTTTACATACAAAAATACTTACTATGGATACAATATATACATATACCCAAGAGTATAACATCCTGGTTTACGTATAGTTAACAAACAGTAGAAAATTCCCAAATATTCTTACAAAAAGCAGTACACTTCTAAGTAACCCATGTGTCAAAAAAGAAATCACAATGAAAATTAGAAAATAATTTGAACTGAATGATAATAAAGATATGGACTGGCTGGTTAGCTCAGTGGGTTAGAGCATGGAGCTGATAAAAACAGGGTCAAGACAAAAAAGAAATCACAATGAAAATTAGAAAATAATTTGAACTGAATGATAATAAAGATATGGGCTGGCTGGTTAGCTCAGTGGGTTAGAGCATGGAGCTGATAAAAACAGGGTCAAGGGTTCAGATCCCCAGACAGGACAACCACCATAAAAAATAAATAAACATGTAAATAAAAAACACAGTACTTGAATACTTGGATCCAGCTAAAGCCATGCTGAGAGAGAAGTTTATAGCCTTAAAATGCTTTATATTAGAAAAGAAAAAAAGGTGGAAATTAATGAACCTAAATATCTATCTCCACAATTTCAAAAGAAAAAGAATAGAAAATTAAATAAAATAAAGGACAAAAATAATAAAGGTAAAAACAGATTTTAATAAAACACAAAACAAATATACAATGGAGGGAATCAAAACCAAAACTTAATTCCTTGAGAAGACTAACACAATTGACAAACCCTTGGAAAGATTGATCCAAAATTCTTACCCATTCATCACACCTCTGCATGAGTTATTCCTTGCAAGAAGCTCCCCTCACTCTCGTTAGTAAAGTTAGGCATTTCCTGATCCAAACTCATAATATGTTGTGCATGCCTTTGTTATTACATGGTATTATAATACCTAAAATTTGGCATAAGTGCTCAGTAAATGTTAAATGAATGACTAAATATAGTTTACTTGCTTAACAGCACTTGGAAATAAAAAGGAAATCATATTGAATTTGTACTACAGTATTTCTTGGGTTTTCACTGTTTCAAAGTCCTAATTTTTAAAAACTTTTTTATTTTAAATAATTTTATATTTACAGAAGAGTTATAAAGACAGTACAGAGTTCCTACGTATCCTTTGCCCTGTTCCCCTAATGTTAACATCTTAGGTAACTGTGGCACATTTAACAAAGCTGAGAAAATAACATTGGTACAACACTATTAATTAGACTCTAGAGTTTATTCAGATTTCACTAGTTTATGCACCAATGTCTGTTCCAGGATCCAATCCAGAATACCACATTGCATTTAGTCATCATGTCTCCTCAGGCTCCTCCAGTCTGTCAGTTTTTCAGTCTTTCCTCATTTTTCATGACTTCAACACTTTTGAAGACTATTATTGAGGTATCCTGGAGAAGGTCCCCCAAATGGGGTTTGTCTGACATTTTTTCATGATTAGACTAGATTTGGAGGAAAAATACCTTAGAGATAAAGCTCCCTTCTCATCACATCATATCATGAATATTTGGTATTCACATGTATTATTGATACCAACATGAATAATTTCTCGAGATACTGACTATAATCACTTAGTTAAGGGTATTTCCTATGTAAACTTACTCCTTTTCCCTTTATATATTCTACTCATTAGAAACAAGTCACCTGGTCCACAATCAAGCAGGGGATGGGAGAGAGAGGGAGTGGAATTAAGCTCTGTTTCTGGATGGAGGAGTATCAAACAATTTGTGAACATGTGTAAAACCACTACAGCAAATTATTAAATAATCAGGGAATGATAATGTGTGACTATGCAACTACCCTTTTTCTCCTTAAAGTTTCATACACTAAATTTAGCATTCATCAGTGGATCTTGCCTGTAACAATTATTACTGTGGTTTTCTAAGGGTGATTTTCTATTTCTCTCTCCCTCCTACATTAGCCGGAATTTGTTTATAAAGATTTGTCCCAAAGGCGGGAGAAGCCATGATGAGAGAAAGAATTGCTCTAAATGTTTCAAGCCCTGGCTGCTTTAAGGCTGGAGCTGCTGAGTGCATGGAGCAAGAGCTGGCAAAAGCTGCAATTATGCCCTTTAACTGGAGTTGCTTGGAGGCAGCAGTGGGCAAGAGGGCCTTGGTGGCCCCCAGGCCAGCAAGACTACTAATAGGGTTCCCGTGGACCCACATAAGAGCAAAGAGCCATAACAACTGAAAAAAAGGAGCCACTCAGAGGCTGATGAGTCACCTCGAGGCACCATTGTATGGCCGATCCCATGGGAAGTGTTTGGAGCACATGTGTTAGAGGAAATGGGCCCACCAGGAGAACACGGGGGCACAGCAAGGACAGCTGACATGCCCCTCAATCAGTGTAGGACCACTCAGTCTGGGTCAACTCAGTCTAGGTCCACTCAGTGGAGACTGGTCAGGAATATAGAACTGCAGGGGATGAAGTTTGCTGAAAAACTCAGGCCCAGACCAGAGTGTCTATACAACTCAGGTGTACCAGATCTCACAAGTCCCGAAAGCACCTTTAAAGTCAACCATTAAAACCTAAGCTGCACAAAAAGCCTTCCCCAGGGAATCCGCAGCAAACCAACAATTTAGCTCAACCAGAGAGCTCAAGTACTTGTCTCCACAGGAAGTTGCCCCATTTTAGAAGTAAGCAAAGGACAAGAAATTAGTTCCAGTGTGGAGTTTAAGTGGTAGGAACAGCAAATAATCCAACACAGAACTGAAAGAAAAAACAAAATACCCACAGACCAGAGACAAAGTTTGATATTAACTAATAAAGGTCTCTCATCACCAAAGAACACCTGTAAAACCTAAAAGGACCAGAAGTCCCCTGGGCTACCAAGCCAGAAATGGTGAAGGGCTGAGGGCCTCAGCCATGCCCCTCAACACCCACAACAGTCCTAAGGGTGGGGAGCTAAGGGCCTCAGCCACGCCCCACTGACACCCAAAAACAGCCAGCAACAAACACCAAGCTGCCACAGGAAGCACCCTGGACTCTTCTGAGTCTGGGCAGTGGGGAGCCAAGGGCCTCAGCCACACCCCCAACAACCACAACCAGCCCAGTGATGACCACCGAGCTGCTACAGGAAGTGCCCTGGGCTCCCAAGCTGGGGTGGTGGGCAGGTGAGGGCTTCAGCCACACCTTTCTGACATCTGCACCCAGCCCAGCAATGACCAAGCCACCGCTGGAAGCCCCCTGGTCTCCCATGCAGGAATGAGCAGGTGCCACAGGCGTCAACCCCACCCCTCCACCTTCCTCCTTTTCCCAACTTATTTCCTTCCCCTTTCCCCTCTCTCCCGTCCCCCACCTACTCCATCATAGAATGTAAAAAAAAAAAAAAAAAAAGTAATAAGTAATATTGATAAATAAACTTAAAAAAAAGATTTGTCCCTTCTCTCCATTTATTTATTCAATCATTTATTTGTATCAGTAGATGATCCAATACTATCATTATTTTATTGCTCAAATTGTTCCAGTTTTGACCATGGGGAGCTCTTTCGGGTTGGCTTAGATATCCTTTTGATACTGTTTTAAGTACTTCCTTACTTTCCACCACTACAATATGCCCAGCCCGGGAATAGGCCATTTCTCCAAGAAGCCCTGGTTCTTTTTCTTAGATAATGATATGTAGAACCCAAGATCCAGTGTCAGTACTTCTAGGCCCTTTCAGAAGACAAAGCAAGAAAATATATGTATGTATGCTAACCTATATATACACGTCTATATTTCTTTATCTACTTGCATATAATTAAACCATGAGTTCACACTGACATCTCCAATTCTAATCCAGCATCAAAGAGCTCATTCTATTCCTCCCCCCTTGACTGTACTACCTAGCTCTCATTATCCATTCTTTTTGTCTTTAGCCTTACAGTATCCAGTCAAAATACTGTTACTTAAGTCTACTTCTTTCCACCCCCACTCCTTTCACTGAGGTTTATGTCCTATATTTGTGAAACAGTTAGATACATTTTCATAATTTGAATTCCATCCTAGAATTCTCCCACATCCTGGCAGATCTGCATACAGTACAGTTCACTCTTTGAGGTGTACAGTTTTAAGGGCTTGACAAAAGCATGTTTCCACCACCACCATACAATACGGAAAAGTTCCATCCCCCCCGGCCCCCCCCCCCAAATTCTCATGCATTCCATTTATGGTCAACCTTTCTCCCATCCTCTAATACCTGGTAATCACTCATTTGTTTTCCATCACTATAGTTTTGTCTTTTCCAGACAAAAGACAAAAAGCTATATATAGCTTGTTGAGTCTGGTTTCTTTTCCTTAGAAAAATTCATTTAAGATTTATACCTTCAACTTTGAGGATATTTTTTGCTGGGTATAGAATTCTAGGTTGATAGTTATTCTTTTCGTACTTACAGGTATCACTCTATTGTCTTCTGGATTGGAAAATTATTATTGATAAATCCACTATCAATCTTGTCGTTCCTTTGAAAATAATGGATATTTTTCCACTTGTGGCTGCTTTTAAGATTTTTCCATTTGGTTTTCAGTTTCTTATGACCTATCTGGGTGTGGTTCTCTGTGTATTCATTCCACTTGGGTTTTGCAGAGCTTCTTGAGTCTGTGAGTGGTGTGTTTCATCCATTTTGGATATTTTCTACTGTAATGTAGTTCTCTAGTCCTGTCTTTTGCTGTGTCTAATCAGCTGTTGAATCTATTGAGTTCTCAATTTTGGGTACTGTATATTTCACTTCCAAAATTTCCATTTTTTGTTTTGTTCTGTTTTTTGTTTTATTTCAACTCTGGTAAAATTCTCCATCCTATCCCCTATTTCCTAATTTCTTCAATGTATCAATCATAATAATATTAAATGTCCCTTTCTATTTAAATGTTCTTTTCTATGTAAACTCCAATATGCAAATCACATACAATTTTTTTTTACAATTTTACTTTTATTGTCTGGTTTTTCTATTGATGTTGATCATATAGTATCTCTTGGTATGTCTAATACTTTATTACTTTTAATTTTTTATTGTAAAGCAATGTCAAATCTATAGAAAAGGTACAAGAACACTACAAAAAACTTTATTTCCTGGAACACTCAAGGATAACTTCCCAACATGATAGTCCATCACACTAAAATACTCTAGTGAGTATTACTACAAAGACATTCTTAACAAGACCATAATACAAGCACCAAAATCTGAAAATTAACACTGACATATTCATACCATATATTTCTCAGACCTCATTCAAGTGCCACCATCTGTCTCAATTATGTCAATTAATAATGCTATTTCTTGATCTTAAGAAAAATATATTTAAATTATTTTTACACATTCCAACAATAAGCTCTCATAAACTGAAAATTTTATGTGTTTACTTAATAAAATTCAACCATATTAGAATAATTTAATTTTCATTGTACCAAAAATCTAACACTGTACCTGTCTCTCACCACACCTGTCTGACCACTAGGTGGAAGAGTGATGTCTCTGCATTTAAAATAAAAAGTAAAATTTCTGGGCCGGCCCGGTGGCGCACTGCGCTAGTGCGCTGCTTGGGAAGCGCGGCGGCGCTCCCGCCCAAGGGTTCGGATCCCACATACAGACCGGTTCCCGCTCTGGCTGAGCGAGGCGCGGGAGCAACACCGAGGGTTGCGATCCCATTGCCGGTCCCCGGTCCAGTACGGGGGCAACACTGAGGGTTGCGATCCATTGCCGGACACGGAAAAAAGAAAAAAAAGTAAAATTTCTTCCACAAATGAATAACATACACACGTAGAACTTATCCCTCTCTTCTCTTTTCTGAGGTAATCATGGTTAGTGGATTAATATATACCCTTCAAGAACATTTTTCTATGGCTATACAAACTTTTTTATTTTGATTTTTGTTTTTTACAACTTGCATATTTCACTTACCAGTACACAGGTAGTCCTCACTTTGCACGTTTCTGATACACATAAATTTCAGTTACCATGGTTTCTTTAAACAATATCAGTTGCCCAACAACCTGGTTCAAATTTCAGTTACCATGGTACATTCCTGTGAGTAACTGCACAAACTTCACTGCTAGCTCTTCAGTACACAAATCACTATATAATAGCCAATATCTTC
Source organism: Galeopterus variegatus (assembly GCF_000696425.1). Classification (NCBI taxonomy): domain Eukaryota; kingdom Metazoa; phylum Chordata; class Mammalia; order Dermoptera; family Cynocephalidae; genus Galeopterus; species Galeopterus variegatus. Next base: position 3,723 of record NW_007737412.1, on the reverse strand, counting down.
ATAAGTAACACACATGCATCATGATCAGTGATCAATCATGACACTTCTATCAGTGACTGGTCACTGGGTATCTGTTATTCAATCCATGCACAAATAGTAAAGCATGTAGATAAGTTCCCTTCTTATTGCTCAGTAGTAAATTCACAGGACATTTTACAAAAATGAATAATCAAAAAAGGGAACTTGCCAATGAAGATAAAAGTGCAAGAAAAAAAGAAGAGGAAAGGAAGGGAGAGAGAGAGACAGGGAAGGAAGAGAGGGAGGGACGGAGGGATGGAGGCAAAGAAAGGAAAGAAGGGAAAGTGGGAAGATGATAACAATGGAAGTGAAATTCAAATAAATATGAATGGAGTTATAGAAGAAATAGCTGACCATAGGAATGTTAACACTGCCATTTGAGAGACTCTAGATATGCAGCCAGAGGAACACAGAGAAGGTATCTTATTAACATGAGATACACAGAAACTTGTCAACAGAAATGAGGAAAGTAATTGTGAAGAAAAGGATAAAAATGTCCCACGGGAAGTAACACCAGCAAAGACATCATATTAAAGAAGCACTCAAAGATATTTCACAACATTGAAAGTGCAAAGAATAAAATGTAGGAGGCTGATTTAAACTTGAACAGGAGTATGATAATCTGCAAAGGCAGAAAAATGATGCTCACTCCCTACAGAAATAAAACACTTTAATTCTCCCTCTTTTTTCTTTTTTCTTTTTTTGGCATCTGGCCAGTACAGGGATCTAAACTCTTAGACCTCGGTGTTCTAACCAACTGAGCTAACTGGCTAGTCCTTAATTCTCAATGTTCCTAATGTTTTAAATTATAGTGTACTAAATAAATATTTTTATTATTTTTTCTTCCCTTTATATTTATAAAGATAGAATATAATGTTTTCACAAATATTTTTAACAATCATAATTTACCATTGAATATTAAAATTGCTTTGCACAGTTTCAGCTTATAGGGTCATTTTTATTGTCCCACACTACTATGCAAAGGAAAGACATTCTCTATCACATACATCTTCCAAGTTAGTATATTCATACCTACCTCATTCTTTTTAATAGCTACATAATATTCCACATATCTGATTCAGTCACCTAATTCTGCATATCAAACCACCCCAAAACTTAGTGATTTGTTATTTATTTATTTTTATATAAAAGATGACTGGTAAGGGGATCTTAACCCTAGATTTTGGTGTTATCAGCACCACTCTCTCCCAAGTGAGCCACAGGCCAGCCCCTCAAAACTTAGTGATTTAAAACAATAGTTTATTAGGTCTCACAATTCTGTACATTGACTGGGCTCAGATGGGCAGTTCTGCTTCACACACTATGGATAAGGTCATTCATGCAGAAGCATTCATATTGTAATTTGGCTGGGGCTGGAATGACCATGGTTTCCTCTCACACTCCAGCATCTCTTCCCATGTTGCTTCTCATCATTAAATAATCTATTCTGAGCTTATCACAAGGCAGCTGGCTTCCAAGAGGGTGTGTCCTAAGAGAACAAGCCCCAATGTACAAGTACTTATCAAGCCCCTGCTCTGAATCACGCTTGTAATATCCAGTTGGTCAAAGAAAGTCACATGACCAGGGCTAAGTTAATATGGCAGTGATCTATCTACTCAAGGGCATAAAGTATGGTTCACTGGGAACTACATACATTACAACAGCATTTATTTACTGCCTGTTGACAGATATTTAGATTGTTTATAATTTTTCCTCTTACAATAAAGTAAACATCATTGTAGAAAAATTTTGCCCAAGTTAAGCCCACACAAGAAATTATCCAATTTAAAAATGTATACAGTTCGGGCCGGCCCGGTGGCGCACTGCTACAGTGTGCCGCTCGCGCTCCCACCAAGGGTTCGGATCCCACATACAGACCGGCTCCCGCTCACTGGCCGAGCGAGGTGCGATTGCAACACCGAGGGTTGCGATCCCGTTGCCGGTCCCGGTCCGGTACGGGCACGACACTGAGGGTTGCGATCCGTTGCCGGACACGAAAAAAGACAAAAAGGAAAATAAATAAATAAATAAATAAATAAAAATAAAATAAAAATGTATACAGTTCATACTTAATGATCATGAAATTCTAATGATCATGAAGTTCTAATTTAGACAGATAAAACTGAATTTCTATCCATTATCTGAATTAACTAACATCAACAAGGAAAGGATATGGAAGTACTCATTCTGAAAACTCTTACCAATAGTGAAAGTTATTAATTTCTAAAATATTTTTCCGAACTGGAAGGCAAAAAAACCTCATTTTTGTTTTAATTTCCATTTAATATTGGTAAACTTAAGAATATTTGTATTTTATGATAATTTGTATTTCTTCCTTTTGTCCATTTTTCTATTAAGTTGTTTGTCTTGATTTGTAGAAATAGTTTGTAGATAAGGTATTGATCTTTTTTCCATTTTGCATGTTACAAATATTTTCTCTCAGCCACTTTTTTTTAACTTTGTTTATGTAGCTTTTATCCTATAGAAGCTAATAATTTGTATATCATCATATCTAGCCATCTTTTCCTTCAGGAATGATTATCTCTATTCCCAAGGCTATAAAAATTGTTTCTTATATTTTCTAGTATATTCATAGTTATTTTTTCCTTTGCATTTAATTTTTTTTCTCCTGGGTTTTATTTTTGTCCCTGAGATATTTATGAATGGTCCAAATACCATTTATTGACTGTTCTTCTCTTTCCAAATTGGATTAATTTATGTTTTTACTGATCTATTTATCTATTCTTGCAACAGTGTCACATTTTTAATTACAATAGCATCAGAGCATGCTTTAATAGCTGATAAAGCAAGGAACACTTCACTCTTCTCTTTTGAAAATTTTCTTGACTATTATTCTCATGCATTTTTCTTAAAGATATAACTTTATTTTTTTTTTATTTATTTATTTTATTTATTTTTTTTTTGTCCTTTTTTGAGACCGGCTGCACCGCGCTCAGCCAGTGAGCTCTGTGAACGCACCAGTCATCCCTATACAGGATCCAAACCCGCAGCGGGAGCGCTGCTGCGCTCCCAGTGCCGAACTCTCCTGAGTGCGCCACGGGCTCGGCCCTTAAAGATATAACTTTAGAATTATACTGCCAAGTTCTAAAAACATTGTGTTGGGTTTTGATTGGCATTATATTAAATTTTTGAATCCTTCGAAGGAACCACTAGACATGAAAAATGTAATTAAAAACTCTAAGCAAGGTTAGACGGCAGGTAAAAAAATCTGAAGAGACAATTAGGAAACAACAAAATGAATTACACAGAATGCAGTAGAGAGGCAAATAGATGGAAACATAAAAAAGAGTTGAGTCAAAAAGGAAAGACCCCCCATGCTGTTTAATGGGGGGTCAAGAAAAAATGCTAGAGGAAATAAGGGGAAGGCAATACTCAAAAAGATCACAGCTGGAATTTTTCCTAAGATTCAGGAATCAAAATAAGTCCCAAGAAATACAAATAAATTCACACCTAGACACATTAAAAATGGAAGTCATCAAAGAGAAAGAAATGACGGATTACCTATAGAGGAACCATTATATTGACCGACAACTTCTCAATAGCAACAAAAGAATTCAATAAAATCTCCTTAAAATACTGTCAGAACATAAATGCCAATTTACAATTCCATAGCAAAATAAAGACATTTTCTGGCAGGAAAAAAAAAGTCTAAAAGAGTTTACCATTAACAGACATTTTAGCATC
>NW_007737411.1:51268-53449 GCF_000696425.1 Galeopterus variegatus | reverse complement strand
AGGAGTGGTTTGGGCTTGAAGTCCACAACATTAACAAAGAAATCACCTTACAACAGGTATGTATAGGAATAGATTCTCGTTCAAGTTGATTAGGGAATTGGTGGTATTATCTGAGAAGCAATCTTCTAAAGGGGATGGTCTCTACACGAAGATTTAAAGGAAGGAGAATATGTGGTAGAAGACTGACAGATTTTTTGTTTTTTTGATCCAGAGGAAACAATAAGTATTGACCAGCCCAATTATTTTCCATTACGTATGGAGACTCAAGATAAGAGCAATTAGGTGGCTTTTCCAAATAAAAAAGCCAATAAATCATATGCAGCCCATGGGTGTCCAGCAAGCCCTTTCTCTAGCCCCTCTCCTCCAAGGCCTTTCCACTAAGGTTTTTCTTTAAAAAGTTGTTGTGAGCATCAAATGACATAATACACAGGAAGTGATTTGAGAAATATTTGGTACACACAGAAGGAAGCAGAATTATTATATGATGTAGCAGAGAGGCAATGCAACTTAAATCAAGAGAGCCAGCTTGCATACCAAACATCTCGGTCCTGGGCTAGGTCCTGTCATGTGGCCTTGGACAAATCATTTAACTCCTCAGAGTATCAATGTTCTCATCAGCAAATGAGAGAGGACAATAAAACCAAAAGAGCTATTATTTGATGTGGCATAAAATGATTGAAATGGGAAACTAAAAAGGATCTTTAAAAAATCCAAGTCAGCCCATTCTGCTTATTGGTGGAACATGAACCGATACACACAAAGTCCAAGCACAGTTCTGGCATATAGCAATGGTACAAGAAAATGTTAAATAATAGTTTCTTGTCCTAAGTGCTTTACATAAATTAACTCCTTCAGTCTTTACAACCACTCAGTGAAGCAGTACTATTCTTAATTCCATTTTATAGATGAGGAAACTGATACCTAGAAAGAGGTTAAGTAACTCACTGTGGTCACACAGATATAAGTGGTAGATCCAGAATGTGACCCCCCAGCAGCCTGGCTCTGTCATTTGTGCCCTTCCCGCCTCACTAAGCTCATCTAGTATTCAGGCTAGAAGCCCATTTCCTGAGTACCACATAACACACTGTGTCTTACCTGTTATGCATGTCTCTATCTTATCTTAGGAACAGAAGAAGGTCTCCCCAGGTCTTTTAAAACTTACGTCGTAACTTTACCAAGAGTCTATATATTACCAATATGAAGTAATGGTTGCAATAGAGGAAAATTTCATTTGTTTTCTGCTTAGTCATAGTAGTGGAGAAAGAGATATTCCAAGACATATATTCTCCCTTCTCAATAGCAGAGACAGCACAGTGTAAAGAGATTCCTTTTTTCATTCAAAAGTCAACTAATATACTGAGTGTCTTTTTAGTACGAGGTCTGAGGTTGCCTTGATGAACAAGGCAGATGTGGTCCCTGTTCTCATGGTGCTTACATTCTTATGGAGGAAATGCATATTAATTGATCAGAAAGGCAATTGTGATAATTGTTATAAAAAAAAGATACATGGGAGAGTGAAACAGTGGCACCCATCTTCATAAGGAAGGTTGGATAAGGTTTTCTGGGGAAGTAATAGAGCAAAGAGCTAAAGGATGAGTAAAAATTACATTGTTAGAGGGTAGATGAAGTAGGAGCGGGAAGAGCATTTCAGGAGGAGGGACTAGAGTGTGCAAACGCTGTGGCAGGTGGGAATATGACACCGTTAAGAAACCGAAAGAAGATGACTGGAGCTGGAGCACTGGAGAGCAGGAGGGNCTGACTCACCATCAGGCTTTCTGAGTTCCTCTTCTTGCTGGTGGCCTCTGGGATCCTGCCACGTGGAGCACGGGGGGTTCACTCCCTTCCCGCCACCATGTTTCCAGACCCAGCTTCTCCTTTTTAGTCACCTCTTCAGGAGTCTACTTTCCACGGGACATAAGTCATCACGTTTGGCCCATTCTTGAAGAGCAAGTTGTCCTGGGAATGTCAAAGAGTTTCTGAGGCTGGGAATTCCAAAGTTCATCTGGTAGTGGTGACCGTGACCCAGGGGTCTCACATTGCAAGATGGTGGAAGCAGAGAGAGCGGGCCACTTAGCTTTTCAAATAGAATCTGTGGACCTCAGTATCAGTTGTTCAGACGCAGGAGTGGTTTGGGCTTGAAGTCCACAACATTAACAAAGAAATCACCTTACAACAGGTATG
>NW_007737411.1:47952-49621 GCF_000696425.1 Galeopterus variegatus | reverse complement strand
TTGCCTTGATGAACAAGGCAGATGTGGTCCCTGTTCTCATGGTGCTTACATTCTTATGGAGTAAATGCATATTAATTGATCACAAAGGCAATTGTGATAATTGTTATAAAAAAAAGATACATGGGAGAGTGAAACGGTGGCACCCATCTTCATAAGGAAGGTTGGATAAGGTTTTCTGGGGAAGTAATAGAGCAAAGAGCTAAAGGATGAGTAAAAATTAAATTGTTAGAGGGTAGATGAAGTAGGAGCGGGAAGAGCATTTCAGGAGGAGGGACTAGAGTGTGCAAACGCTGTGGCAGGTGGGAAAATGACACCGTTAAGAAACCGAAAGAAGATGACTGGAGCTGGAGCACTGGAGAGCAGGAGGGTACAAAGGGTCAAGTGTGGGTGACAGACCGACCATATGAAGCTCTTTGGGATCTGTGAATGGTGATGTTCTTTTTCCCAAGAGCAGTGATGAAAGATTGAAGGGCTACAAGCTGGTATGTGTGTGTGTGTGTGTGTGTGTGTGTGTGTGTGTGTGTGTGTGTGTGTGTGTGTGTGTTAATTTTGCTGCAGTTTGAAGAATGAATTGGAAAAAGGCTTTGATGGGACTGTGATGAGGAAGTGCCTTTCCAATACTGGATGGAGAGATATTTTGGATAAAAGTAGAGGTGGTGCGGAAAAGTAAGTGAATTTAATAGATATTTAGAAAGTAAACTCAGCAAGACTTAGTAAGGGACCAGATAAGGGAGATAAAAGAAAGGAATTGTCAAGGAAGACTTCAGGATTTTAAAAATATAACTCGATGGATAGTGCCACTCTTCATTTAAATAAGGGATATTCAAAGGGCCTTGGGGAATGGGATAGGAGGGTTCCTTTTTGCACTTCAGGTGGTGAAGCCAAGAAGGTAGCCAAGAAGATGAGTCTGGAAGAACTCTAGCATTTAATGGCAAGGTAAACGAAGATGACATTGTAAAAAAAGAGATATAGAAGGAGTTGAAAGGCGAGGAAAAGCCGAAGAGTGGTATATTAATCCATTTCTGTTGTTTATAACAAAATACACGGAACTGGGTGTTTTATAAAGAAAACAAAATTTATTTCCTTATAGTTTCTGAGGCTAGGAAGTCCAAAGTCCAGGGAACACATTCGGTGAAAGCTTTCTTTGGCGGTGACTTCGGTGATGGTAGGTATCACATGGCAAAATGGTGGGTCAGAGAGCAGAGAGAGTCACCTTCTCACTCACTCTCCTTTTAAAGCCCTCAGAACCATGCCCCTGACCACCATAAATCCATTCACTACAGCAGGGTCCTACAGTCCAATCACCTCTTCAAGGCTCCACATTTCAATCACCCTAATAGGATTTCCCACCCTCTTAACAGTCACAGTGGGGGCTAATTTTCTAACACATAAAACTTGGGGAGCACAACTCAAGCTTCAGTGAGTTTTAGGGGGACATAATTTAATCCAGTACAAGTGGTGTCACAGAAGCTGAGGAAGGAACGTATTTCAGAGAGAGGGGAGTTGGCCGGCCCGGTGGCGCACTGGATAAGTGCGCCGCTTGGGAAGCGCGGTGGCGCTCCCGCCTGAGGGTTCGGATCCCACATACAGACCGGTTCCGCTCACTGGCTGAGCGAGGCGTGGGAGCAACACCGAGGGTTGCGATCCTGTTGCCGGTCCCCGGTCCGGT